>NW_028180256.1:0-11436 GCF_964030765.1 Micromesistius poutassou | reverse complement strand
AAAGTGTTGTAGATATAACGGAGGAGAAATGAATTAATCACATTTCTATTAATCACATTTTCCAAAAATATATTCATGATAATTTGTCGGTTAAACATGTGTTATTGGATATTACAAAAAATAAATAAATGTGAGATCTTCTAAAAAACATATATATATATATATATATATATATATATATATATATATATATATAGATATATAGCTCTCGCTGCGGCTCCATGCAGGCTACTGTTCCTTTAACTCCCCCTTCACGGAGGGCTACTGTTCCTTTAACTCTCCCTTCACGGAGGGCTACTGTTCCTTTAACTCCCCCTTCACGGAGGGCTACTGTTCCTTTAACTCCCCCTTCACGGAGGGCTACTGTTCCTTTAATTCCCCCTTCACGGAGGGCTACTGTTCCTTTAACTCCCCCTTCACGGAGGGCTACTGTTCCTTTAAATCTCCCGTCCGCGCCGTTGCCCCGGTAACCCGGAAGCCTGACGTCATGACGCCGGCGTCGTGAGTTCTTCCTGTTTTGGAAATCTCCAGGAAGCGTCGCCAGTGGGGAGAGTCGCATGCTGCTGCGTGAGTCCACCTAACGCTGAGCCTCTACACAGTGTTAACCTACAGCCTCCACACAGTGTTTAACCTATAACATACAGCCTAACGCTGAGCCTCTACACAGTGTTAACCTACAGCCTCCACACAGTGTTTAACCTATAACATACAGCCTAACGCTGAGCCTCTACACAGTGTTTAACCTACAGCCTCTCCAGAGCCTGTGATACTACTGATACCAGAGTCATGTTAACATACAGCCTGTGATACCAGAGTCATGTTAACATACAGCCTGTGATACCAGAGTCATGTTAACATACAGCCTGTGATACCAGAGTCATGTTAACATACAGCCTGTGATACCAGAGTCATGTTAACATACAGCCTGTGATACCAGAGTCATGTTAACATACAGCCTGTGCAGAGCCTGTGATACCAGAGTGATGTTCTGCTGCTTTATGAGAACAGGCAGTGTAGCTGCAGGACTGGTTCACCTGGAGAGTGACTGCACCCTGCACAGCCCACCTCCTGGAGTGAATAAAACACACCATGTGGATGGTTTACTTTGTTAAATTGCGTCCAGAGTCTTTACTTTGCATGTGATGGTCGTTGTTCAGTGTGTTCCTGTCGTGTAATTTGTATACAGATGTAACTTTATTTAATAGCACCTCCTCCACACACTGAACACATCCTGTAGTGTAACACGTTAAAACAAAGGGACAGATAGAAAAAGGTTATTTTCCAACTACTATTAGGTATTAAGTTTCCAACAAAATGTATTGATGGTTCTAAATCCATATACAGGTATGCATACAGGGTGTAAACACGGCCACTCAAACAGCCTTTCAAATGTCACGTTGGTGATGGTCTCTTTGGCGACACAGGGTGGATGTCATCACTGGAGCTGCTGCAGGCTGAGGATCCATGTTGGCTAAGCACAGCGCTGTACCTCAAAGCCTTTACACACTGCTGAGCATCATGGCCCATGTGGCTGGACAGGAAGACAGAGAGAAAACCACGGCACTCAAAGGTCAGAGCGCACGCCAGGCCGCTGTAACACGGCTCCTCTGACAGACCAGAGGACCGTGTTACGTGGTCAAAGCACACATGGGATTCAAAGGGGATATTCTGCTGCTGCCATGTGATTTCTTGTAATTACAGGCCTTCATCCATGTGTTGGACAGCTCTTCAAAACATAAATCAAATGAGCCATAGTTAACGTTGAAATATTATGGGTTTAACCATTGAATTGTCCTATATTAATGTCCCCTCAACTTTAGTGTACATGAAGCAGCCCAATGTCTATGTCCTATCCATTCCTGGTTTAATTTTCACTAATTACACCGTGTAGAATCACAAAGTATATATTTAAAAAGTTGTGACTGAATAACTCTCGATTATGCGTTATACGATGTGGAAGCACAATTACTTCATACAATAGAAATAGTGTCAGCTGCAGATATTCCTAATGAAGATATTAGTTTGATTTATTTTTCCTCTGTGTATATATTATTTTTTATTTTTTATTTCTTTATTTAAATACATTTAATAAGTGATGGATTTAATCTAGTTTCAGTCATATAATTAGTCATGCTATTATGAGAAATCTAAATTATTATTTAGTCATCTAATTCTTATTGTTAATATTGAATAGACATATTGAATCCCACTTTGTTCTGTATTATTGCGGTGAAAAGCTAACCCCCTAGTGCCAGTAGGCTGATGGGTGTGTGCTCGGTGTCAGATCTGCTCTCCAGAATAGACCTGGACGAGCTGATGAAGAAGGACGAGCCCCCCCTCAGCTTCCCCGGGTCCCTGGAGGAGTTTGAGTACGCCTTCAACCAAAGTAAGCAAACTGCTGGCCACCACCTTTGTGTCTTTGTCCTCTTCTGCATCACCACCTCTACCTCAGCCGCATGCTTAGCATTTAGCAAAAACAAATGGATAGGAATATTGGAAAATGACTAAATGGAAAAATGTGGAAAAAATTGTTTAGCTGTAGTCCCCGTTTAAACTGCCTTTTAAACATGATTTATTATAGTGTTTATATGAGATGGGTGAGCTGGACCCTTAGAAAGGCTACACACATATTGGAAAGATGCATCTTTGTGCCCTAGTCACAATTATTATTCTACATTCTACATACATAATTGTCACACTACGACGCAATAAATGCAACGTGATAAATACAAGTCTGGTTAATTATCAGTTGGATTTAGGATGGCTCAAAAGCAATAAACAGTGTCTTTGTTTATTCCAGAATTATCTGTTCATCATCCACTTTTTTAATCGCTGGTATCATTGCTGTACATCCACTCTCTCAATCGGAACGACACAAGTCCAAAGCAGGAAGTTGAGTTTTCCTATGGGCTTTCAATCAGACGAGGCGGAGAAGTGGGGAGACGGAAGACTTTAGAAGGATGTGGTGTGGGGACTCCAGAATAATGTCCATGTCTCTTTAAGCATTCCACAAGCGATAGCGTACCTGCTTCCTCTTATTCTCTCTCTCCCTCTCTCTCTCTCTCTCTCTCTCTGTATCGCTCTCGCCCCCCCCCCCCCACCCCCCACCCCCCACCCCCCACTGCCTTGCTCGCTCCTGACTCGGTCCCACTTTCATGTGCTCTCTGTCAGTGTCTCCGCTGGCTGGCAGGCGAGCAGGCTGGCTGGCTGAGCGCGGGGACATGTTGTGTACTGTACGGCCCGTCAGTAACCTACTCAGCCTTGGCCTCCGTCTGACGGAGCATTTGCATAACTTGCCTGTGTCTAAGAATAGACCCCTCCCCATCACACACACACACACACACACACACACACACACACACACACACACACACACACACACACACACACACACACACACACACACACACACACACACACACACACAGAGGGGGGGGGGGGGACATCGAGGGACTTTTATTTCTCACTTGGTCTTCGGTTCATTCTTCTCCTTGTGTCTGTTTCCTTTTTATCTGCATTTTGTCTTTATTTCATCTCGCTCGTGACACACACACACACACAGACAGACACTCGCATGCATTCACACACTCTCTCACGCACACGCGCGCACACACACACACACACACACACAGGTGGGCGCGCGACATGCACGCACACATGCACACATAAACGCATGTTGTCAATTTCCACGCGGCGTGTGCAGGAGAAGGACGTGGTTTCTATAAGAGCTGCTCCCTCAGGCGGTGGACCTCGTCAGCTGGCTCCCCGTCTCTATGGCTACACCCTGGTTACTCCTGCTCGAGACAGGTGGAACAAAAATGTTAATTTGACCATGTAATGGAGGGAACACAGACACGGAGGCTGTGTACGACTGGTGCAGGTATCTTAATCACTGCAGATGATGGCTTCATCTCCGTGGCTCTCCGTGCGGTTTTCCCATTACTAGAAACTCCAAGGTTATGTACACCTAATTAAGCGGCCAAATTGAGAACAGAATGCTAATTATGACAGTTACCGAGGAGGAGGAAAAAAAGTGAAGAGTAGCAAAGTTGAGGAATTGTTATTCCTCCGAGAGGGTGTGTGAAGGGATGGAGAGCTGGTGGAGCTGAACCTCTCCTCCACACTTATCTCATTCCTTCTATAATTTCCCTCGTCCCTCTTCCCTCTCTCTGTGTCTCTCTCTCCCCTACCTCTATCCATCTCTCTCTCTCCCCTCTCCACATGGTAAGGGTTTCATTATAGCTCCACTCTCCCCTATGTTAGGCAACAGTGTTTAGATCCTCAGCCCACCATGAATGCATAATTGATTCCTTCCAGGTTCTAGTGTGTGTGAGTCTCTCTCTGCTGCTCTGCCTCTCAGGCACCAGGCTGCTCTGAATACAGCAGGACTCACGTTACGTGTTGTCTTTACAGTCAGCCCGCACGGCAATTGCTGTAATTCCGATTGTGTGAGTTGCGGTTGCAAACATTTATCACTGTGATAGCAGCTTGAATATAGGGGCAATTTAAAAGAGGCTAGAGCACAAAACAAACCAATACACCCCGAAAAATAATACTTGAGTATCCCTTTATCATCACAAAATATTACATAAATGTTTTTATATCTAAGCTGGATTTGCTCTTGCAATAACGGAGGAAGAATGAGAGCCCCCTGGCTGTTTGGGTTAAGTATGTGTACTTTCCTCCCCAGTGGTTTAGCTCCTCCATATTGTGCAGTCATAAAGGTCAAAATTAAATTAAACACTCTTTAGTGTTTTTATTGGGTTGGCGTGTCTGCGGCAGGATGGATGGGCTCATCACTCAGGTACTACTGTAGGGGTTACACACTCGCCAAGGCCTAATTGTCTATAAGAAACAAAGTCCCCAAAAGACAAAGATACCAATCGAGCTGTTTACTCCTACACCACCGATACTGAAGGGGTTCCACTTACTTGTTTTGCTTTTGCGCAATCCATGATAATGTGATGGTATGAAAAGTTGTTGAGATATTGAGACAAAGCATCCCACGTCAGCATACATGTAGTCGATTAGGATTCACTTAGCTGGAGCTGGTAATTAGAGTGGTAGTTTATGTAAGGGACACACACACACACGCACACACACACACCTTAGTCATTCATTATGTCTTAGCTACAGAACATGAGCACTCTGTGCTGTTGCTCAGTCAGATAGGTATGATATCGGATGGATCAAAACTAGTGTAGGCGGTCTGGGTCAGAGTCTCACCTGCTGTTCAGGTCTGGTCTGCCAGACTTCCCAGAGAGCCGTGGAGTCCTCACTGTGGGATGGCTCAGTGCACAGGCCAGAGTGGAGCTGGGTGGTGGAGGGAAACAATGGGACTAAAGGAGGGGATACTGGAAATCCACAACAAGAAGGTCAAGGCACTTTCCATTTGTTTTTCCTTTTTTGGCAGGGGGTTGACCGGGGGTTTGTCCTGCCAGCATTTAAATCTCATCACACACACACACACACACACACACACACACACACACACACACACACACACACACACACACACACACGGTGTGTGTGTGTGTGTGTGCAGTTGAAGCATAGCCCATCTCACCGCTGGCATCGCACGCGATGTAAAACATCAGTTCATGCACGGTCACACACTACTGCACCATACATACCTGCGGGCCAGTCGTGGTTTTCAATTAGCCCTAATCTGCATGTCTTTAGAGGTGAGAGGAAACGGCAGCACATGCTCAGAGCGGCTGCACGGCGACAACATGTGAACATGGGATGCACAGGGCCTCCTCCTCTGGCGGAGCCCCGTGCTCCTGGACAGGCTGTGATGTAGGGCCGCTGTCAGGGGACGCTGCTGATACGCTGTGTTTCAACATATGAAACATTATGGTTGTTGTGTTTCTTCCTTTCTTTCTTTCTTTCTTTCTTTCTTTCTCCATCCCTCCATTGTTTGCCTCCCTTCCTCCCTTCCTTCCCTCCTTCCCTCCTTCCTCCCCCTCACAGAGGGCCAGCTCAGACACATAAAGACAGGGGAAGCCTTCGTGTTCAACGCCCGGGAGGACCTCCACCGCTGGAACCAGAAACGCTACGAGGCTCTCGGAGAGGTAGAGCACAAGCATTCTCTCTCTCTCTCTCTCTCACTCACTCACTCACTCACTCACTCACTCACTCACTCACTCACTCACTCACTCACTCACTCACTCACTCACTCACTCACTCACTCACTCACTCACTCTACAGCAGGCTGGGTTCTACCTGGGTCATGTCCAGTGGGTTGAAGTCTATACTAAGTCTATATATATAGACTTATACTAGTCTATATATGTCTATAGCAGGGGTTTTCAAACTTTGAGTGTGTGTGGACCACTTTTTATTATCAAGAATTTTCGCGGACCACCTTATAATACACATAATAAAATATGTGTACATACAGGCCTACCTGAGTTACCCGCACCTCTTAATAGGCATATATTAGCACTAAAAGTAACATAACATCAGTACAACAGGCTTGTTAAAAGAACGTTTACTGCACACAACGGCTGCCACATATTTAATGTATTTATTTAAAGCGCCCGAGGGCGTAATCAGGTTCATTTGAACACCAGGCTTATATCCATAGCAATGATAATGGAGTATTAAATATGTACAGTAATCACAAACGAACTGAACTGAACTGGATAAAGTCAGATATCTAATCTTCTCAAAGTCCTCAACAAACAGGCTGGGAGTTTGTCCAAGTAACATATGCAAAACATTTCAGAAACGGGAGGTCAAGAAACTTACTGGAAATTAAAATAATAATAGGCCTTATTTCTTCCATTTATAATTTAAAACAAATCGTTTCAGACATACACTGCCTATATATAAGGGCTATGCATGTGATGTGATCACAAAGTTAGCTTTTTTTATTTTTATTTATTTATTTTTTGCTTTTTTTATTTTTATTTTTAGTTTGCTTTTCCACGGACCACCTGCAGTACCGTCGCGGACCACAGTTTGAAAATCACTGGTCTATAGACGCATGCACAGAATTCAACAGCAGAATTGCCACTTCCCAAACAATACCCGATCGTTGTAGGAATATGAATGACATTGAAGCACAATGAGATTCACCGTGGGTGCTTAAGGCAGACGCATACAGATGAAAACACAAGGTACAGCGGCCCTACATATTTGTCATTGTTGACATAGCAGCTTTGGTAATCTGGTGGAAGGCAGTGTAAACAGCAATATGGGACTGAATCGACGTGTTTGCTGCGGTTCCCTGCTTCTTTTTCATGATTGGTTGTGCCTTTATTTGATTACAACACTCTTCACTGTGTCTCAGAATCGTACCATTTTAATCTTTCCGTCTTTGGCTATCTCAATATCCTTATCCCTCATTGGGCACACTGACAAATCAGACTGAAAAAAACATCATCCTGAACAGCAAGATACTACCAGTATGTCAGGCTGCTGCCAATATGCTTGAGAATGGATCCTAACCACCGCGTACTAAATGTTGAAGAACCTTATATGAAAAACCTTGAAACTGACTTTACTGCGTAGTCGTATCACAGTCTTATCTCTTAGTACATGGAAAGTTAGTAAAAATGGCAACAGGGCATACGCACGTGGTCAGCAAGCAGAGCACACACCATTATTTCACTATACCCTGCGACTTGTTTTCTAGTTGTGCAGTGGTCCAATTCCAACTCCTTCATCCCAGAGTTTACCTCTCGTTCACTCCTGCACTTCCACACGAACGGGGAAAAGGCGTGAAGATAATGAGACAAATGTTCTTTGTAATCTTTCTTTCTTTTTTGTGGTGCATTTGCATCCAGCACTACTTTGCTTTTAATTGTTGTGCTCATTATTTGAAGTTCAAAGCAAAGCGATAGACCCTTTTGTGGGATTACCTTTTTATTTATTTATTTGGTTATTATTCCTAATACAGGTGGAGCTCCTTTGAGATCCAGCCTCGTGTGAAGGATTTTCTCCCCCCTCGCCCCCCCCCCCCCACCGTCCCCGTCCCCCTCCCTCCCGTCCCTCCCCCCTCCCCCTCCCCCCCCCCCCCCCCCCCCCTCCCTTAAACTCTCTTTCTTCCGAGGGCTTAGCCAGCGCCATCTCCCCCAGCGTATCTGTAAAGGACGTAGCAGGATGTATTGGGTAGCAGGCTGGGGAGGACTTTGTTAAAACAACCTAGAACACGCCAACATCATCACCAGCATCCAATAAACGGAGGCCAACCGCTCTGATCAGCAGTCACTAATCGTCACCGAGGATGTCGTCAGATGCTGTTCGTTTCTCCTTAAAACCATTCAATGTAATATACAATATAATTACGATCTGAAGTGAGAATGAAATACATGAATGTCAATGGAAGGGTTTGATGTGAGCCTGTATAAAGGTATACGAGTGTGCACTCTGCAGGAGATTAACTGTTGGATATAAAGGGGCAAAACCTGAATAAGCACCATAATCTCTCTCTCTCGCTCTCTCTCTCTCTCTCTCTCTCTTTCTCTCTCTCGCTCTCGCTCTCTCTGTGTTGCATCATGCCTTTGATAATTTACAGGAAAGGCAAACCGTGTACAAACCAAGTGCATAACATAAAGGTTTTCCTCGTTGCCGTTAAGAAGGCCTTGCCAGTGGAAACTGACACGCGGCCGTGTTAGTGCTGCTGAACACGTAGGCTACACTGCTCCGTCAGCACCTTTATGGATGTTGCCGTCTGCACTTACATGCCTCCGCGTCTTTCCCGAGGACACACACACACACACCAGGGCGTACTCTACATGAATATCTTTGAACCCCCCCCACCCGTCTCTCTCAGCTCCCCGTGGACAGGATGAGAGGCGCTTACCTCTCCACCGCTCGGCCTCTGGGGGGTTCAGGTTGAGGTGAGCTGCTGGGACTGTTACCCTGAGGTCAGCGGAGGCGGGGGGGGGGGGGGGGGGGGGGGGGGCAAACTAGACCAGGTCTCCAAAGCAGAGGGGCCAGCCACGGAACAATACCACTCCAGAAAGACCCCCATTGCCCTCCATCAAGCAGACCACCTGAAAGGGGCCTCAGCTACCCACAATGCAGCGCGGCAGCCTTTCAGAGGCAGAGCAGGGGTAGGGGGAGGCCTGTGTGTGTCTGGCCCGGGCAACCGGCTGTGAACGCCACGCCGTCGTCTCGTCAGTGCCCGCTAATGCTCTGCACTCGCTGCCTCCTTCCCTGCTTTCATTTTCTTTCTTTACCCATGGCCACAGAAGTAAGTGTGTGTGTGTGTGTGTGTGGTGTGTGTGTGTGTGTGTGTGTGTGTGTGTGTGTGTGTGTGTGTGTGTGTGTGTGTGTGTGTGTGTGTGTGTGTGTGTGTGTGTGTGTGTGTGTGTGTGTGTGTGTGCACGTTTGGATGGCAGCTATATTGTCAGACACATCACAGCACCAGATGTCCAATTTGCACTTGAGCCGAGCTCTGAATGGAGGTTAGGCTGGAGGAGGCGAGGGGCTCAAGTCTCTCTGAGTTCAGTGCAACATGGTGAGATGTGTCTTCTCTTGTCGCCCTGTTCTGTTTATTTGTATTAGCGACCTGTTTGAAGGAAGCTCTGCTATGAGGGAGAACGTTGTTTAATGTTCATGTTCCCGATACACATGGCCCTTAAGGATTTAAACGTCGCCACAGGGGTTGGACGGATGACTTTAGCGAGTCCATGTTAATTGAACTTGTTAATGTCCGTAGTAGAGTCTGATATTCACTTGTTAATAACCCGTAGTAGAGTCTGATATTCACTTGTTAATAACCCGTAGTAGAGTCTGATATTCACTTGTTAATAACCCGTAGTAGAGTCTGATATTCACTTGTTAATGTCCCTGTAGAGTCTAAAAACACAGCTACTCTAAACTAGTTGGATTAGGATAAATTCATATGAATAACATGTTGCTACTGTTATGTACGTTGGAAAAACAATTATGGGAATATGGCACTTCATTGTCAAAATTTTTATTTAGTTCTTATATAGTTTAGTCCGGATTTATTCCCAGATATGTCGGATGCTTTATTTGAAACCGAAACAGATCCATTTCGGCGTAGTTACTAGTGGCTCAGCTGGCTGGTTGGGTAGGTACCTCAAGGTGCTTCTGTCTTCCATGTATTTATTCATTCGGTCATAGTCCTGGAGAGACGTGTGGTCGGTGGACACTGCCTGCTGATGTGAGGTCACCTCAGCAGTAGTGATGTGTGATCTGCGCCCCGTCGTGAGCGATGCTGCGGTGGATCTCTGGTACAACGGGAGAGCGGGGCCGGCCACAGATGGACTCTATTAAGCTGTTAATAAATGAAGATTCTTTTTTTTTTTTTCTTCCTTTTTTCCTTTTCTCGCTGCCTGCATCTGTGGATTGGCAGGCACTCGGAAATCCATGTGCGTGCACATCTATCTACACTCTATCTACACACACGCACACGCACACACGCACGCACGCACGCACACACACACACACACACACACACACACACACACACACACACACACACACACACACACACGCGTTGAGAATATTGTAATGAAGTAAGAATAGCCAGATGGCTGAATTAGAAAGCGTCCTCTATCTCTCTTTTTTTCCGTCTGTCTTTCTTTTTCTTTCTCTTTCTCTATCTGTCACCTTTTTACGCCTCCTTTCCCTTTTATCGACTCTTACTCTGCATTTCCCATTCACTTTTAGTGCCACACACACACACACACACACACACACACACACACACACACACACACACACACACACACACACACACACACACACACACACACACACACACACACACACACACACACACACACACACACACACTGGAAAGAGTGCGTTTCCTGCAAGAGAGTACTTTGCCCAGGGCTCTGGGAAGAGGGACACACACACACACACACACACACACACACACACACACACACACACACACACACACACACACACACACACACACACACACACACACCCTCACATATGCACTCAAATACACACAGAACTCAGTGGAAGGACATTTTGACAGAGAGCTAAGAGACGGTCTCTAAAGAGGGACTCTAAATGACAGCTGTCTGCCCACATTCACTGGCTGTCATCACTTTACCATCTCCCACCGTTTTAATACTGTATAGCACTGGCAGCAACGTATACTCTGCTACTGGGGGCACACTCACACACACTCACACACATGTGCACAAATACACACACATAGTGAAGAAGTGAGAAATATAGTGACACTGTGTATTAGCAAGAGATTATTTGTGTAAAACCTGGAATACTAACAATAGGTGAAGGGTGTATAGGTGTGTTGTTTTGTGACATTTTCTTAATGCATGTGGACAGGGTGGTGAACACGGGTTATTCTGAGTATCCGTTGGTCAATTATATGAGAGAGAGAGAGAGAGAGAGAATCCCTGATGGTCTCTGTCATGCTGGTGTTTTAGTGAGGGCGGGCTTTCCCAATGGAAGGCTCCAAAGAAGATTGAA
>NW_028180257.1:0-4607 GCF_964030765.1 Micromesistius poutassou | reverse complement strand
ACACACACACACACACACACACACACACACACTCACCCCCGTGACTGTGTGTCTGTCTGTCTGTCATTCTCTTTCAAACCCCCTATCCCCTATCTATCTCTCAGTCTCTCTCTCGCCATATCGCTCTCGCTCTCTATCATGTTTCCTTTTCTCTTTGTGTCTCCTTTTTCTCCTCTTGTCTCACTCTCTCATGTCTTATGTCTCTATTTTTTTGTGTGTGCCAGCTATCTCTCACTCACATTCTCTCTCTCTCTCTCTCTCTCTCTCTCTCTCTCTCTCTTCTCTCTCTCTGTCTGTCCATCTTGCTCTCTCCCTCTCTCTCTCTCTGCCTGTCCACCTATCTCTCTCCCTCCCTCTCTCTCTCTCTCTCTCTCTCTGCCTATCTGCTGTCACACGTTGGAGCCAGACAGGCCTCTGCTGAGAGCTGCTGGCTCGTCTTCAGTCCACTGGCGGGGTCAAAGGTCAGGCCACAGGCATGGCTCGCCTTACACCATAATTAGCCCTGTCATGGTGTTGTTGAAATCAATTTTCGGTTGGTGCTTCACCAGGTTACCCTGTGTGTGTGTGTGTGTGTGTGTGTGTGTGTGTGTGGGGGTGTGTGTGTGTGTGTGTGTGTGTGTGTGTGTGTGTGTGTGTGTGTGTGTGTGTGTGTGTGTGTGTGTGTGTGTGTGTGTGTGTGTGTTCATACATTGTACTTATTAATTCATATACACAATATATATATATAACACAGAATACAATTAATATACACTGTAAAAATACTTTCAAAGCAGTAGAAGGTTCAACCCATCAGCCCGTATTCCATTTAATTGGCCTTATTGTGAACAGTGTGTACTCCTGGTAGTGTGTACTCCTGGTACTCACTCACTCTCCTAATTGTTTCTTAGCCTTCCAGCTTTGTTCTTCCAGATTTCACTCTAGTTTTGATTTATTTATTTTAAAGTCATGAGTTAACATCGCCTACATAACAACTTTGATTCTGTAAATCCTTCCCACTATTGATCTGGCTCCATGGATAAAAGAGCTCTCGCTGTGAAATCATGCATTTTTCATTGTGTTGTCAATGCAGGTCAATGGAAACCTTTGCATTTGCCGACACATTTAGCTTAAAGCTATACTTACAAATGCTGTCTGTTTTGCTTTATTGATTCAGAGACCTGGTAGCTTGTATATTGAAGATATCAGTCACTTGCTATAATTTCACTTTTAAATCTTTGGCCAGGCTGATGCTTGTGTAAGCAACATCAAAAGGATAGGGAAAATATGCCTAATTATTCGTTTTTTGGACCAGAAAATGTCATTGTGTGCCTGATTAATTATTAATGTCAGCAGCTTCGGGCCTAGTTAGAATGATTTAATCAGTTTTATTTATAGTTTAAAGAATTCTTAGTCATATTTTAGTGGTGTTTAATATAATATAAAGTGTGAATGATGAAATTATACCACAAATTGATCATTCATCAATTGAAAAAAAACAAAAAACGTCAGAAACAGAAACTGCAACTAAAAAAACACTTCAAATTCTCAATGACAAACTGTTGCGAAAAAGGTACAAAATAATATGACATTAGTTGTGTCTCCAAATAGAGGTTGGCATTGTGGCGGCAGGTGCTTGTCAGGTGTTAAACAACACTTTTTGACCAAGGACAGCCAAATGATAGAGTCATCCACTCTGAAGAGAATCTGGAGAGAGGAAAAATACAGTGCATGGCAAGCAGCAAGGACTAGTCAAATAGGTGACCATCAGTCCTGGGACGGCGGCGGCAGCACCATTTTGGCAGCCTGAATGCCTGCCACGGTGTAATTGGAGAGAAAAAACATATATGGAAGCAAATAACCCCCTGTCACGGGCGTTTAGAGGGGATGCTATGACGCCAGAGAGCCCTGCCAAGAGTAGCAGAACAACAACAAAATGGGGGAGGAAGAATAAGGGCCGTCAAAAAAAAGCGGGGGAAAGAAAATATAAAGACGACTTGTGAGGTGGCTTCGCATCCAAATATTTCGATAATTGTTGACCGATGATGGAAAAGAGCAGCCATGTTTGTTTGGGAAACTTTGAAGTGTGAAAAGAGATGTTTGTCACTCGGGTTAGTGTTGTTGTTGTTGTTGTTGCAGTGTGTGGGTCTCGGGTCTTTGCTTCATTTGGCAAGTGTGTCTTTTTGTAGAATAAATAGTTTTGGCAGGGGCAGTGTAGATGGTTTGGCTGGGTGTCATAGGAATAGGCTCAGGAAATATTAATATTGAAATTGCCTTGCAGGATTTAAAAAAAAAAGATCAACAAAATAATGCGTTATCTCAACAACTGTAATCAATTGCCATAAATCAGGGCTTTGATCATCAGTGCTTCAGGGCACTTCTGCACGTAGTTCTGTTGAATTGTGTCCATACTTGTGTCATTATTCACTTCTTTACCCCTCGTCCATCGTATGAAAGCACACCTTGTGTGTGTGTGTGTGTGTGTGTGTGTGTGTGTTCGGCCCTTCAAGTGGGTGCCGTAGTAAATGAGTGAGGGCCCCCATCTGAGCGTTTCTTCACAAGGGCCGTGGCCCCGTAGCGCGGCTCCCGTGGTGCCATTCAAGCCCTCCTTCGAGGGGGCTTTGTCTGGCGACAGAATAACCCTCACAGCGAGTCAGCGGTCGCTGGCATCGCTCACTTCAGCCAGAGCCTCTCCAAGCCGCGCCAGAAGCGCCCAGCGGTCTGGCAGAGTGAGCGTGTCACTCTTTTTTCCTCGTCTTTTTTCTTCCTCACAACACTCCTGCATGCTTGTCAACAAAGAATGTGCCCAAGTCTCCTGAGTCCCTCCCACCTCTCCCACCACCACCACCACCACTGGCACTATGGAGGGACTATGGATGACCCCTCCATTTATCCAAGCATGTCACAATGTTAATGGGAACAACCCCCCCCCCCCCACCCACCACTCCTGATTTGGAAGCACTCACGGGTTAAGTAAAGTCTTCATTGTGGCCGCTGTCATTCTTTATTTTTTTTTATCTCATTATTTATCTGTTTCGTTATTTATTTTTTTCCCTGACATGTTCCCACTCTTACCTCCCGTTCTCAATTTCCCCCAGACAGGTCCTTGTCAGCCGGGGTCTTGTTACGTTTTTTTTTGGTGTGTGTTGTTTCCTTGTCTCTGTTCCTTGTTTGTGCGCAGGCAGCTGCTCGGGCAGCCTTTTGTCTCAGGCAGCTAGATTGCTGCTTTAGCTCCGCGGCCCCCCACTCATTAATCATCCTGCGCTGAGACTATTTATAAAGTACCGTGTCGCCGCCACCGACCTCGCTCGCCGCTGGCTTTTGTCACCGCGGCGCTCAGTGTAGTGGCGGGACCGGGCCTAATTATTAACTGTTAAGATGACACCCAGCATTGACCTGCCAGCCACACAACGGGCTGGCTGGCTGGCTGGCTGGCTGGCTGGTTGACTGGCTGAATGGCTGACTGGCTGGCTGGGTAACTTCGAAGGAGAAGGCGAAGGAAGAAGGATACAAACCGGTTTAACAGTCATACATTATGGTGTATTTATGGTATAATGCAGTGTGTGTGTGTGATAGATATTTTAGAAACCATTGTATAACATGATTCCTTTTTTTAACCAAAAAAACAGCTATTATTATATGCATTTCACAACGCCTCTTGTTTTGTCTCCTTCATATTCCCCATTTGGCCTCATTGTTAATCAGACACATCTATGATGGACACAGATATCAAAATAGCATTCATAATGTTCCAGTGTTTACCCTGCACGGCAATCACGCAAACGCGGTGACGTTTGAGTTGGCGCCGGACTTGGAAGTGTCAGAGGGATTGTGACTTGATATGCATCCTGGTGAACGAGGTGCAGGGGAAAAAGAAATAAAGAATTAGTCAAATCCTCCCGCTGGAGAATGACACCCTTTGTTACGTGTCTTCTGACTCGGTGGCAGACAGCTATCAGGAAGAAAGAAATATCATGGAGAGCCGCTGAGGAGAGAGAGAGAGAGAAAGAGAAACGTGTTTCCCCTTCTCCTCCTCCTCCTCCTCCTCCCCAAAGCTTGCAACCCCACCACCACCGCCACCGCCACCGCCACACCCACCTTCTCTCCCCTTCTCCGAAAAATGAAAAGGATCAAGTTGCTTGTCACTGTCACCGAACAAACATAAACTTTTCTGGCACCTAATAAATAGGCAGTGTGGCATTGTTCTCCCAACCAGACAGGTGTGTCTGCCGCCGCGATGATGGATTCCATTATTTTGTATGGAGAGCCTGTTGGCTTTCTTGTCACATGTTGTCACACATCTCTCTCCGGAGAGTGACGGCTTTGAAAGATGGCCAAAAGTAATTACACAGACGCCTCCTCTCTGACGCTTTCACAGCGCCAGGCTGCCTCCTGCTCATCACCGCTAAAGGTAGCAGAAAAATAATAATAAATAAAATACAAATATAAACACAATAAAAAAAACTCACAGGAAACTCACAGTCCTGGTTTTTGTCACGCGGGGGCCGGAGAGTAATGTGTGCGGTGCATGTCGGTGTGTGGTTGTGTGTGTTTTTGTTTCCCCCCCGCCCCCCACCACCCTGCCATTCGGTGTTGATTTGTTCGCTCGTTAACCAGTCGGGTCTATTTCT
>NW_028180258.1:0-12534 GCF_964030765.1 Micromesistius poutassou | reverse complement strand
GCTAGGTGTAGGAGGTAGGTGTTGTGTAGCAGCTAGGTGTTGTGTAGCAGCTAGGTGTTGTGTAGCAGCTAGGTGTAGCAGCTAGGTGTTGTGTAGCAGCTAGGTGTAGCAGCTAGGTGTTGTGTAGCAGCTAGGTGTAGCAGCTAGGTGTTGTGTAGCAGCTAGGTGTTGTGTAGCAGCTAGGTGTAGCAGCTAGGTGTAGCAGCTAGGTGTTGTGTAGCAGCTAGGTGTAGCAGCTAGGTGTTGTGTAGCAGCTAGGTGTAGCAGCTAGGTGTTGTGTAGCAGCTAGGTGTTGTGTAGCAGCTAGGTGTAGCAGCTAGGTGTTGTGTAGCAGCTAGGTGTAGCAGCTAGGTGTTGTGTAGCAGCTAGGTGTAGCAGCTAGGTGTTGTGTAGCAGCTAGGTGTAGCAGCTAGGTGTAGCAGCTAGGTGTTGTGTAGCAGCTAGGTGTAGCAGCTAGGTGTTGTGTAGCAGCTAGGTGTAGCAGCTAGGTGTTGTGTAGCAGCTAGGTGTTGTGTAGCAGCTAGGTGTAGCAGCTAGGTGTTGTGTAGCAGCTAGGTGTTGTGTAGCAGCTAGGTGTAGCAGCTAGGTGTTGTGTAGCAGCTAGGTGTGTGATGTGTGAGGACGTTGGGCCGCTGGTGTTTTCAGGAGTCAACTTTCCAAGTCTGAGTTTGAATCCTGAGAGAACTGAGAGGGTCTTTGTAGCGACGGGGGGGAGTGTGTGTGCGTCTGAGAGAGTGGTTTGTGTGTGAGGGAGGGCTGGGGAGAGTGAGAGAGTGAGAGAGGGGAGGCAGAGTGCTGGAGATCTCCTTCTAGGTGGTTCCTCTCCCGTCGCCTCAACTCTTACTGCTCAACTTTGTGGATTTTAAAGACGAATCGAAGCAGCAGACGAGACGACATGAGGTGAGGAGGGGGGGGGGGGGAGGGTCCTGGGGGTGAGGGGGGGGGTGAGGGTCCTGGGGGTGAGGGGGTGAGGGTCCTGGGGGTGAGGGGGTGAGGGTCCTGGGGGTGAGGGGGTGAGGGTCCTGGGGTGAGGGGGTGAGGGTCCTGGGGGTGAGGGGGTGAGGGTCCTGGGGGTGAGGGGGTGAGGGTCCTGGGGGTGAGGGGGTGAGGGTCCTGGGGTGAGGGGGTGAGGGTCCTGGGGGTGAGGGGGTGAGGGTCCTGGGGTGAGGGGGTGAGGGTCCTGGGGGTGAGGGTCCTGGGGTGAGGGGGTGAGGGTCCTGGGGTGAGGGGGTGAGGGTCCTGGGGTGAGGGGGTGAGGGTCCTGGGGTGAGGGGGTGAGGGTCCTGGGGTGAGGCTGATCCCGGTGGTTCTCCCAGCAGGCTCCCTGGGGGGTGTGTGTCCGTGAGTCTGATGCTGTGGAGCTGTCTGTCCAGCGCGGCCGTCCAGCCGACACAAGGTTAGCTAACCCTACCTCTCTTTAACAACACAAGGTACCCCTCTTTAACAACACAAGGTACCCCTCTTTAACAACACAAGGTACCCCTCTTTAACAACACAAGGTACCCCTCTTTAACAACACAAGGTACCCCTCTTTAACAACACAAGGTACCCCTCTTTAACAACACAAGGTACCCCTCTTTAACAACACAAGGTACCCCTCTTTAACAACACAAGGTACCCCTCTTTAACAACACAAGGTACCCCTCTTTAACAACACAAGGTACCCCTCTTTAACAACACAAGGTACCCCTCTTTAACAACACAAGGTACCCCTCTTTAACAACGCAAGGTACCCCTCTTTAACAACGCAAGGTACCCCTCTTTAACAACACAAGGTACCCCTCTTTAACAACACAAGGTACCCCTCTTTAACAACACAAGGTACCCCTCTTTAACAACACAAGGTACCCCTCTTTAACAACACAAGGTACCCCTCTTTAACAACACAAGGTACCCCTCTTTAACAACGCAAGGTACCCCTCTTTAACAACACAAGGTACCCCTCTTTAACAACACAAGGTACCCCTCTTTAACAACACAAGGTACCCCTCTTTAACAACACAAGGTACCCCTCTTTAACAACGCAGCGTACACAAACTCATCTGCTGCATGGAGGAGTGCTGCTGGAGAATCAGAAGCAGACATGCACTATTATTATTATTATTATTATTATTGTTATTATTTCATTGCAAAAATCGTCCTTGTATTCATTTGCTGGTTGATTTCTAACCTCTTAAAATCTCCAATGGACTTATTATGGAACTTAAAGCCAGGAGGGCAGGAGAGAGACGGAGTAGAGAGACGGAGTAGAGGTGGAGGAGAGAGACGGAGGAGAGGTGGAGGAGAGAGACGGAGTAGAGGTGGAGGAGAGAGACGGAGTAGAGGTGGAGGAGAGAGACGGAGGAGAGAGACGGAGTAGAGGTGGAGGAGAGAGACGGAGTAGAGGTGGAGGAGAGAGACGGAGTAGAGGTGGAGGAGAGAGACGGAGGAGAGAGACGGAGTAGAGGTGGAGGAGAGAGACGGAGTAGAGGTGGAGGAGAGAGACGGAGTAGAGGTGGAGGAGAGGTGGAGGAGAGAGACGGAGTAGAGAGACGGAGTAGAGGTGGAGTAGAGGTGGAGGAGAGAGACGGAGTAGAGAGACGGAGTAGAGGTGGAGGAGAGAGACGGAGGAGAGGTGGAGGAGAGAGACGGAGGAGAGAGACGGAGTAGAGGTGGAGGAGAGAGACGGAGTAGAGAGACGGAGTAGAGGTGGAGGAGAGAGACGGAGGAGAGAGACGGAGTAGAGGTGGAGGAGAGAGACGGAGGAGAGAGACGGAGTAGAGAGACGGAGTAGAGGTGGAGGAGAGAGACGGAGTAGAGGTGGAGGAGAGGTGGAGGAGAGAGACGGAGGAGAGAGACGGAGTAGAGGTGGAGGAGAGAGACGGAGTAGAGGTGGAGGAGAGGTGGAGGAGAGAGACGGAGGAGAGAGACGGAGTAGAGGTGGAGGAGAGAGACGGAGTAGAGGTGGAGGAGAGAGACGGAGGAGAGGTGGAGGAGAGAGACGGAGGAGAGAGACGGAGTAGAGGTGGAGGAGAGAGACGGAGGAGAGAGACGGAGTAGAGGTGGAGGAGAGAGACGGAGGAGAGAGACGGAGTAGAGGTGGAGGAGAGAGACTGAGTAGAGGTGGAGGAGAGAGACGGAGGAGAGAGACAGAGGAGAGGTGGAGGAGAGATAATATATATTATCTCTTATAACTTATAACTCCTAAGTGCAATCGCCCGTAACTCGCAGAAACAAGGTCGGAATCCATTTTTTTCTTCCTGCGTTTGCTACCGTCACATTCAGAGCCTCCGCCACGAATTTCGTCTCGATCGCACCAGCGGAATCGAGACCTGCGTTCTGCTTGATCTTGGCGCACGACAAGTTCAATTTGGGTGATCCTTCATAATCGGGCATAATCCTTTGGCCCACTGACATAATGTGACACTGACATAATGTGACACTGACATAATGTGACACTGACATAATGTGACATAATGTAACACTGACATAATGTGACACTGACATAATGTATCATATGACATAATGTGACACTGACATAATGTGACACTGACATAACGTGACATAATGTGACACTGACATAATGTATCATATGACATAATGTGACACTGACATAATGTGACACAGACATAATGTGACACTGACATAATGTGACACTGACATAATGTGACACGGACATAATGTGACATAATGTGACATAATGTGACACTGACATAATGTGACACGGACATAATGTGACATAATGTGACACTGACATAATGTGACATAATGTGACACTGACATAATGTGACATAATGTAACACTGACATAATGTGACACTGACATAATGTATCATATGACATAATGTGACACTGACATAATGTGACACTGACATAACGTGACATAATGTGACACTGACATAATGTATCATATGACATAATGTGACACTGACATAATGTGACACGGACATAATGTGACACTGACATAATGTGACACTGACATAATGTGACACGGACATAATGTGACATAATGTGACATAATGTGACACATCCACGCGTGCGACTTGAGCTCCCGGCTCTGACGAAACCATCCATGATCGTGCCGGATGCTCCATTTTTTCCATATTTCAGCCTTGAGGCCGGCTTGTAAAATGCGCATGCGCTACACATCTTCAGCCACCTAAAACATCCACCTTAAAACATGCTCTCCACTGATTCTGTCAAGCCCGTTCCCTTGGCTGTGGTTTCGCTGGATAGTAGGTAGGGACAAGATGTCTTTAGTGAGGGTAAGATGTCTTTAGTGAGGGTAAGATGTCTTTAGTGAGGGTAAGATAGTGAGGGTAAGATGTCTTTAGTGAGGGTAAGATGTCTTTAGTGAGGGTAAGATGTCTTTAGTGAAGGTAAGATAGTGAGGGTAAGATGTCTTTAGTGAGGGTAAGATAGTGAGGGTAAGATGTCTTTAGTGAGGGTAAGATGTCTTTAGTGAGGGTAAGATGTCTTTAGTGAGGGTAAGATGTATTTAGTGAGGGTAAGATGTCTTTAGTGAAGGTAAGATAGTGAAGGTAAGATGTCTTTAGTGAGGGTAAGATGTCTTTAGTGAGGGTAAGATAGTGAGGGTAAGATGTCTTTAGTGAAGGTAAGATGTCTTTAGTGAGGGTAAGATAGTGAGGGTAAGATGTCTTTAGTGAGGGTAAGATGTCTTTAGTGAGGGTAAGATGTCTTTAGTGAGGGTAAGATGTCTTTAGTGAGGGTAAGATGTCTTTAGTGAGGGTAAGATGTCTTTAGTGAAGGTAAGATGTCTTTAGTGAGGGTAAGATGTCTTTAGTGAAGGTAAGATGTCTTTAGTGAGGGTAAGATGTCTTTAGTGAGGGTAAGATGTCTTTAGTGAGGGTAAGATGTCTTTAGTGAGGGTAAGATGTCTTTAGTGAGGGTAAGATGTCTTTAGTGAGGGAAAGATGTCTTTAGTGAGGGTAAGATAGTGAGGGTAAGATGTCTTTAGTGAGGGTAAGATGTCTTTAGTGAAGGTAAGATGTCTTTAGTGAGGGTAAGATAGTGAGGGTAAGATGTCTTTAGTGAGGGTAAGATGTCTTTAGTGAGGGTAAGATGTCTTTAGTGAGGGTAAGATGTCTTTAGTGAAGGTAAGATAGTGAGGGTAAGATGTCTTTAGTGAGGGTAAGATGTCTTTAGTGAGGGTAAGATAGTGAGGGTAAGATGTCTTTAGTGAAGGTAAGATGTCTTTAGTGAGGGTAAGATGTCTTTAGTGAGGGTAAGATGTCTTTAGTGAGGGTAAGATAGTGAGGGTAAGATGTCTTTAGTGAGGGTAAGATAGTGAGGGTAAGATGTCTTTAGTGAGGGTAAGATAGTGAGGGTAAGATGTCTTTAGTGAGGGTAAGATGTCTTTAGTGAGGGTAAGATAGTGAGGGTAAGATGTCTTTAGTGAGGGTAAGATGTCTTTAGTGAGGGTAAGATGTCTTTAGTGAGGGTTAAAAGCCTTTAGTGAAGTCTTTAGAGAGCGTAAGAAGACTTTTGTGACCGTGCGAAGTCTTTAGTGAGGGTAAGATGTCTTTAGTGAAGGTAAGATGTCTTTAGTGAGGGTAAGATGTCTTTAGTGAGGGTAAGATAGTGAGGGTAAGATGTCTTTAGTGAGGGTAAGATGTCTTTAGTGAAGGTAAGATGTCTTTAGTGAGGGTAAGATAGTGAGGGTAAGATGTCTTTAGTGAGGGTAAGATGTCTTTAGTGAGGGTAAGATGTCTTTAGTGAGGGTAAGATGTCTTTAGTGAAGGTAAGATAGTGAGGGTAAGATGTCTTTAGTGAGGGTAAGATGTCTTTAGTGAGGGTAAGATGTCTTTAGTGAGGGTAAGATGTCTTTAGTGAGGGTAAGATGTCTTTAGTGAGGGTAAGATGTCTTTAGTGAAGGTAAGATGTCTTTAGTGAGGGTAAGATGTCTTTAGTGAAGGTAAGATGTCTTTAGTGAGGGTAAGATGTCTTTAGTGAAGGTAAGATGTCTTTAGTGAGGGTAAGATGTCTTTAGTGAGGGTAAGATGTCTTTAGTGAGGGTAAGATAGTGAGGGTAAGATGTCTTTAGTGAGGGTAAGATGTCTTTAGTGAAGGTAAGATGTCTTTAGTGAGGGTAAGATGTCTTTAGTGAAGGTAAGATGTCTTTAGTGAGGGTAAGATGTCTTTAGTGAGGGTAAGATGTCTTTAGTGAGGGTAAGATGTCTTTAGTGAGGGTAAGATAGTGAGGGTAAGATGTCTTTAGTGAGGGTAAGATGTCTTTAGTGAAGGTAAGATGTCTTTAGTGAGGGTAAGATGTCTTTAGTGAAGGTAAGATAGTGAGGGTAAGATGTCTTTAGTGAAGGTAAGATGTCTTTAGTGAGGGTAAGATAGTGAGGGTAAGATGTCTTTAGTGAGGGTAAGATGTCTTTAGTGAGGGTAAGATGTCTTTAGTGAGGGTAAGATAGTGAGGGTAAGATGTCTTTAGTGAGGGTAAGATGTCTTTAGTGAGGGTAAGATGTCTTTAGTGAGGGTAAGATGTCTTTAGTGAGGTTTAGATGTCATTAGTGAGCATTGGAACATATGAAGGTAAGTGAGGGTTTGTAAGTCTTAAGTCAGTGCTGGAAGTGGAGTTTCTTCAGACCTGGTACTGCCTGGTACTGTCTGGTACTGCCTGGTGGACCAGCGACCAGCGACCAGCGACAGGACCCAGAGAGTTCAAAGGGGTTTTCTCAAAGCGTGTCACGTCAGAGCTGGACCCAGCAGAGGTTCTGACAGGAGAAGGTCATGGAAGAGGCCTTCAGGAGATTTCAGCGTCTGGCTCCCTGTTGTGGAAGGTTATGGTATTGTTGTCATGGTTACCCGCCACAGAGAATGTTGGAGTGAAGCCTTCACACCATCTGACCTCTGAGGACACAAAGAGCGTCTGTGGGGCTTGATGAGGACACCAGGGCTACCAGCACTGTACCAGGGACCAGCACTGTACCAGGGACCAGCACTGTACCAGGGACCAGCACTGTACCAGGGACCAGCACTGTAAGCACCAGGGCTACCAGCACTGTACCAGGGACCAGCACTGTAAGCACCAGGGCTACCAGCACTGTACCAGGGACCAGCACTGTACCAGGGACCAGCACTGTAAGCACCAGGGCTAACAGCACTGTACCAGGGCTACCAGCACTGTAAGCACCAGGGCTAACAGGACATTATCAGCAATGTTGGTTTGGGGTCAAATATTTGGTCAAATGAGGTCATTATGGTCTATGGACCAACACATAGATAGACACATGTAGGGGTTAGGGGGTGAGTTAGGGGGGAGGTAGGGGTTAGGGGGTGAGTTAGGGGGGAGGTAGGGGGGAGGTAGGGGTTAGGGGGGAGGTAGGGGTTAGGGGGTGAGTTAGGGGGGAGGTAGGGGTTAGGGGGTGAGTTAGGGGGGAGGTAGGGGTTAGGGGGTGAGTTAGGGGGAGGTAGGGGTTAGGGGGTGAGTTAGGGGGGAGGTAGGGGTTAGGGGGTGAGTTAGGGGGGAGGTAGGGGTTAGGGGGGAGGTAGGGGTTAGTGGGTGAGTTAGGGGGGAGGTAGGGGTTAGGGGGTGAGTTAGGGGTTAGGGGGTGAGTTAGGGGTTAGGGGGTGAGGTAGGGGTTAGGGGGTGAGTTAGGGGGGAGGTAGGGGTTAGGGGGTGAGTTAGGGGGGAGGTAGGGGTTAGTGGGTGAGTTAGGGGGGAGGTAGGGGTTAGGGGGTGAGTTAGGGGGGAGGTAGGGGTTAGTGGGTGAGTTAGGGGGGAGGTAGGGGTTAGGGGGTGAGTTAGGGGGGAGGTAGGGGTTAGTGGGTGAGTTAGGGGGGAGGTAGGGGTTAGGGGGTGAGTTAGGGGTTAGGGGGTGAGGTAGGGGTTAGGGGGTGAGTTAGGGGGAGGTAGGGGTTAGGGGGTGAGTTAGGGGGGAGGTAGGGGTTAGGGGGTGAGTTAGGGGGGAGGTAGGGGTTAGGGGGTGAGTTAGGGGGGAGGTAGGGGTTAGGGGGGAGGTAGGGGTTAGGGGGTGAGTTAGGGGGGAGGTAGGGGTTAGTGGGTGAGTTAGGGGGGAGGTAGGGGTTAGGGGGTGAGTTAGGGGGGAGGTAGGGGTTAGGGGGTGAGTTAGGGGGGAGGGGGTGAGTTAGGGGGGAGGTAGGGGTTAGGGGGTGAGTTAGGGGTTAGGGGGTGAGTTAGGGGGGAGGTAGGGGTTAGGGGGTGAGTTAGGGGGGAGGTAGGGGTTAGTGGGTGAGTTAGGGGGGAGGTAGGGGTTAGTGGGTGAGTTAGGGGTTAGGGGGGAGGTAGGGGTTAGGGGGTGAGTTAGGGGGGAGGTAGGGGTTAGGGGGTGAGTTAGGGGGGGAGGTAGGGGTTAGGGGGTGAGTTAGGGGGGAGGTAGGGGTTAGTGGGTGAGTTAGGGGGGAGGTAGGGGTTAGGGGGTGAGTTAGGGGTTAGGGGGTGAGTTAGGGGGGAGGTAGGGGTTAGGGGGTGAGTTAGGGGTTAGGGGGTGAGTTAGGGGTTAGTGGGTGAGTTAGGGGGGAGGTAGGGGTTAGGGGGTGAGTTAGGGGTTAGTGGGTGAGTTAGGGGGGAGGTAGGGGTTAGGGGGTGAGTTAGGGGGGAGGTAGGGGTTAGGGGGTGAGTTAGGGGGAGGTAGGGGTTAGGGGGTGAGTTAGGGGGGAGGTAGGGGTTAGGGGGGAGGTAGGGGTTAGGGGGTGAGTTAGGGGGGAGGTAGGGGTTAGGGGGTGAGTTAGGGGTTAGGGGGGAGGTAGGGGTTAGGGGGTGAGTTAGGGGGGAGGTAGGGGTTAGGGGGTGAGTTAGGGGGGAGGTAGGGGTTAGGGGGTGAGTTAGGGGGGAGGTAGGGGTTAGGGGGTGAGTTAGGGGTTAGGGGGTGAGTTAGGGGGGAGGTAGGGGTTAGGGGGTGAGTTAGGGGGGAGGTAGGGGTTAGTGGGTGAGTTAGGGGGGAGGAGTTAGGGGGGAGGTAGGGGTTAGGGGGTGAGTTAGGGGGGAGGTAGGGGTTAGGGGGTGAGTTAGGGGGGAGGGGGTGAGTTAGGGGGGAGGTAGGGGTTAGGGGGTGAGTTAGGGGGGAGGTAGGGGTTAGTGGGTGAGTTAGGGGGGAGGTAGGGGTTAGTGGGTGAGTTAGGGGTTAGGGGGGAGGTAGGGGTTAGGGGGTGAGTTAGGGGGGAGGTAGGGGTTAGGGGGTGAGTTAGGGGGGGAGGTAGGGGTTAGGGGGTGAGTTAGGGGGGAGGTAGGGGTTAGTGGGTGAGTTAGGGGGGAGGTAGGGGTTAGGGGGTGAGTTAGGGGTTAGGGGGTGAGTTAGGGGGGAGGTAGGGGTTAGGGGGTGAGTTAGGGGTTAGGGGGTGAGTTAGGGGTTAGTGGGTGAGTTAGGGGGGAGGTAGGGGTTAGGGGGTGAGTTAGGGGTTAGTGGGTGAGTTAGGGGGGAGGTAGGGGTTAGGGGGTGAGTTAGGGGGGAGGTAGGGGTTAGGGGGTGAGTTAGGGGGAGGTAGGGGTTAGGGGGTGAGTTAGGGGGGAGGTAGGGGTTAGGGGGGAGGTAGGGGTTAGGGGGTGAGTTAGGGGTTAGGGGGGAGGTAGGGGTTAGGGGGTGAGTTAGGGGGGAGGTAGGGGTTAGGGGGTGAGTTAGGGGTTAGGGGGGAGGTAGGGGTTAGGGGGTGAGTTAGGGGGGAGGTAGGGGTTAGGGGGTGAGTTAGGGGTTAGGGGGTGAGTTAGGGGTTAGGGGGTGAGTTAGGGGGGAGGTAGGGGTTAGGGGGTGAGTTAGGGGTTAGGGGGTGAGTTAGGGGTTAGGGGGTGAGTTAGGGGGGAGGACAGATGAGAGATAAAATGTGTGGAAGCAGATGTTTCCTTCTGAGCAACAATACAGCCCTTTATCTACTGGAGGGTGTGTGTGTGTGTGTGTGTGTGTGTGTGTGTGTGTGTGTGTGTGTGTGTGTGTGTGTGTGTGTGTGTGTGGAGGGTGAGGTTATCTGAGGGGGGAGAGTGTATTTTGTCAAAGAGAGACAAGAGACAGACAGACAGACAGACAGACAGACACGCCGGCAGGCAGCAGACCAGTTGACCGTCGTAGTGACTATCATCTCCAAAGTCTGACCTGTGTTGACATCACCAGGTTGAGTTACGTTGATAATTATCGCATTATGAAGTCTTTTTTTTTACAATTTTAATTACAACCTGTTGACGAAGGGAGACCTCAAACTACAGGTATTCATCTCTCGGTCATCCCTCCCTCCCCCCCTCCCTCCCCCTCCCCCTCCCCCCCCTTCGTGAGCGCTCCTCCCGTCATGCAGCGTGTTGGTGCAGTTCAATGAACCGCCACCAGGTGGCGCCACCGTGCCGCTGAACAAGCAGACAAGCGGACCACGAGGAGGACATGTTGTTCATAGAAATCATTCATTTGTGATGAATTCACATGAATTCAGTATTCATCATTATACCACTCGGGGTGTTGCTATGTCATTGTTCAGTACTCAAGGAACACTGAAAATGAAATTTGAAAGAGACAATAACGATCATAATCGAATGTTCAATAATTCTAAAAGAACATATTTGTGTGTGGGCCCTGTTAGGATTTCATTCTGCTCTACACAAGGCAGAATGTTATATAACGTTCTTAGGGGAACGCCAGATTTCTTAAGTTAATTTACAACCTGTTCCTATCTTTAGTAAAGCCCTAAACATATACCCTTAAATATCATTACTAAGCTTTCATTTATAGTGACTTTTCCTGCTGTAAATTAGGATTTAACTGAACACACACACACACACACACACACACACACACACACACACACACCTTTCTTTCTGGGAATAAATTCATAGCCAAGCGTGTGATTGGCCGTGACAAAAAACCAATTAGTTATTGTGGTGCTGGTTGCTAGGCAGAGCGGGAAGTGAGAGAAAGAGGTCAAAGGTGAAGGGGTGAATGCTCCTGGAATCCAGGGGGCTCCCAGGGCCCCCGGGGGCCCCGGGAGCCCCGGGGGCCGCCTTAACGAAGAACAACATCCTGAGGATGTGGGAGTCCTCCATAACACAACGCAGCATAGCACTGGTTCACCTCCGTCCCAGTTCACTCAGTCCCAGTTCACTCTGTCCCAGTTCACTCGGTCCTCAGCTGACAATAACGGTTAGGGTTTAGGCTAGGCTAACCTAAAGGCTAGGCTAAGCTAAAGGCTAGGCTAAGCTACCTTGGGTTAGGCTAACTTACCTTAGGTTAGGCTAACCTAAAGGCTAGGCTAACCTAAGGGCTAGGCTAAGCTAATTGAGGTTAGGCTAATGCTGCGCTCCATGTACGGTGGGCCGCCCGTACCCGTCCTAAGGTGGAGATCTCCCAGCTCTCTGTGGCATTTAACGGAGGAACGGCCCTTCAGGTAGCCCCACTCGGAGGAACGGCCCTTCAGGTAGCCCCACTCGGAGGAACGGCCCTTCAGGTAGCCCCACTCGGAGGAACGCCCCTTCAGGTAGCCCCACTCGGAGGAACGCCCCTTCAGGTAGCCCCACTCGGAGGAACGGCCCTTCAGGTAGCCCCACTCGGAGGAACGGCCCTTCAGGTAGCCCCACTCGGAGGAACGGCCCTTCAGGTAGCCCCACTCGGAGGAACGCCCCTTCAGGTAGCCCCACTCGGAGGAACGCCCCTTCAGGTAGCCCCACTCGGAGGAACGGCCCTTCAGGTAGCCCCACTCGGAGGTCTGAGAGCGATTCAGTGAGGTTCAGGTCCAGTGAGGTTCAGGTCCAGGTCCAGTGAGGTTCAGTGAGGTTCAGGTCCAGTGAGGTTCAGGTTCAGTGAGGTTCAGGTTCAGTGAGGTTCAGGTCCAGTGAGGTTCAGGTTCAGTGAGGTTCAGGTCCAGTGAGGTTCAGGTCCAGTGAGGTTCAGGTCCAGTGAGGTTCAGGTTCAGTGAGGTTCAGGTCCAGTGAGGTTCAGGTCCAGTGAGGTTCAGTGAGGTTCAGGTCCAGTGAGGTTCAGGTTCAGTGAGGTTCAGGTCCAGTGAGGTTCAGGTCCAGTGAGGTCCAGGTCCAGTGAGGTTCAGGTCCAGTGAGGTTCAGGTCCAGGTCCAGTGAGGTCCAGGTCCAGTGAGGTTCAGGTCCAGTGAGGTTCAGGTCCAGGTTCAGTGAGGTCCAGGTCCAGTGAGGTCCAGGTCCAGTGAGGTTCAGGTCCAGTGAGGTTCAGGTCCAGTGAGGTTCAGTGAGGTTCAGGTCCAGTGAGGTTCAGGTCCAGTGAGGTTCAGGTCCAGTGAGGTTCAGGTTCAGTGAGGTTCAGTGAGGTTCAGGTTCAGTGAGGTTCAGGTCCAGTGAGGTTCAGGTCCAGTGAGGTTCAGGTTCAGTGAGGTTCAGGTCCAGTGAGGTTCAGGTTCAGTGAGGTTCAGGTCCAGTGAGGTTCAGGTCCAGTGAGGTTCAGGTCCAGTGAGGTCCAGTGAGGTCCAGGTCCAGTGAGGTTCAGGTCCAGTGAGGTCCAGGTCCAGTGAGGTTCAGGTCCAGTGAGGTTCAGTGAGGTTCAGGTTCAGTGAGGTTCAGGTCCAGTGAGGTTCAGGTCCAGTGAGGTTCAGGTCCAGTGAGGTTCAGGTTCAGTGAGGTTCAGGT
>NW_028180259.1:10000-16815 GCF_964030765.1 Micromesistius poutassou | reverse complement strand
GCCCTGCGTGTGTGAATGTCTGCATTAACCGTCGCTGGAGAAAAAGGCGTCTGCTAAATGCCCTAAATGTAAATGTATATCTGGACTGGTGAGACAGGAGGAGGAGGAGGAGGAGGAGGAGGAGGAGGAGGAGGAGGAGTGGGAGGAGGAGGAGGAGCAGGAGGCGGAGGAGGAGGAGGAGAAGGAGCAGGAGCAGGAGGAGGAGGAGCAGGAGGAGTGGGAGGAGGAGGAGCAGGAGGAGGAGTGGGAGGAGGAGGAGCAGGAGGATTGGGAGGAGGAGGAGGAGCAGGAGGAGGAGGAGGAGCAGGAGGAGGAGCAGGAGCAGGAGGAGCAGGAGCAGGAGGAGGAGGCCTTACACCAGAGCTCGTAGTAGTAGCTGCAGCACTGGTCCTCGGCGCAGCAGTGTCCCGCCGTACACACGTAGCTCTGGTTGTTGAGCCCCTCACACTGCAGGAGGCTCTGGGGAGAGAACACACCACACCACGCCTTAGCCAGCGGTCAACGGACTGCACTAATACTGCTCTAACCAGGGGCCGCTCAAAGCGCTCTACAACACCGCCTCACATTCACCCATTCATGCACACACCGACGGCGGAGTCAGCCCCTCAGGGCGACAGCCAGCGGGTCAGGAGCAGTCAGGGTGAGGGCGTCTCGCTCAGGGACACCTCCACACTCCGCTAGGAGGAGGAGGAGCCGGGGATCAGACCAGCGACCTTCAGGGGACCAGCGACCTTCAGGGGACCAGCGACCCGCTCTGCCTCCTGAGCCGCACGCCGCCGGGATCAGGAAACTATTAAGAAGACCCCCCCCCCACACCCAGACAGCCCATCTTTCTGCACCGAGGTGCAACAGATTACACAAGACCTGTACAATATACTATAACGGCAGGAACATGTTCACTAGCACTGGTCTGGGACCAGGAGCCAGAATGGAAAGTAAACTAACCAAAGAGGAGTAACTGAAAAACTTGGTTTGGACCGTGAATAAAGAGTTCAGTCATTTTGTAGTCATCGTTAGACATACATCTTGATATATTGATTATGGCAGAATCGCTGTATGGCGATATTATCAGTATGGCGGGCCATGTATCATATCGTATCATACCCTGGAAGTTCCTTCCACACAGAAAACCAACGCCCGTTGGGTACCAGTCTCTAGTCTGTACCTTAAACTCACCGCCCGTTGGGTCGTTTTAAAGACCTCCTCGTAAATATATGGTAGCAAAAATTTATATGAAAAGCTAAATGTAAAAAAGGTCTAAAAGGTCAAATATTCACAGGTTAAGGATAAGATTACTCTCTTACTCAGCCTTAATGTGACTGAAACAGAGGGATAGTCTTTGGGTTTAACATAAGGATCCAAATGACCGCTGTATGGACGACCACCAGAGCAGATATTGTACATGTTATGGTTCTAACAAACATCTAATCATCAGCTATGAAGCAGAAATGTTTGGTGATTATACAAACACAACATGAGTATGAAAAGATTACAGTCGGGACAAATCAACGAAACAGAACAAAATGTCACCTCACCCTTTTCCCCACAAGCCGGTCGAAAAAAAGGATAAATTCTGTACTTAAAAGTAGTATTAATATATGTAATCAAAGCATATAATTCAGTATTTGAATTGTATTAATTACCAGAGCCAGTAGGAGGTTGCGTGCCATGGCTGTGGAGTCCTTAGGTCCTAAACGCCGACCTCAAGGCAGACCACAGAGTCCTCTTCATCACCTTGACACACTCTGCCCTCCCCCTGGAGATCTGCCCTCCCTCTCTCCCCTGGAGATCTGCCCTCCCTCTCTCCCCTGGAGATCTGCCCTCCCTCTCTCCCCTGGAGATCTGCCCTCCCTCTCTCCCCTGGAGATCTGCCCTCACCTCTTGTTTTTTGTCTCCCTCCTCCCTCTCTATGGCCCTCACCTCTCCCCTCTCTATGGCCCTCACCTCTCCTCTCTCTATGGCCCTCACCTCTCCTCTCTCTATGGCCCTCACCTCTCCTCTCTCTATGGCCCTCACCTCTCCTCTCTCTATGGCCCTCACCTCTCCTCTCTCTATGGCCCTCACCTCTCCTCTCTCTATGGCCCTCACCTCTCCTCTCTCTATGGCCCTCACCTCTCCTCTCTCTATGGCCCTCACCTCTCCTCTCTCTATGGCCCTCACCTCTCCTCTCTCTATGGCCCTCACCTCTCCTCTCTCTATGGCCCTCACCTCTCCTCTCTCTATGGCCCTCACCTCTCTATAGCCCTCACCTCTCCTCTCTATAGCCCTCACCTCTCTATGGCCCTCACCTCTCGACACTCTAGGGACAAACAGAAGACTCTGAGGCATCACCTCCTGAAACGTGTTAAGTCTATGAGGAGTTATTCTGATGAATCCAGTCCTAAATGGTGTCCTCTCCATCCACCTCCTTCCTCTTCTGCAGACCCTGCAGTCGCTGCAGAAGAGGGAGCATTCAGAACTTCTCCATGACCTATGGATGGCCTTCACAGCTGGGCGTCACAAAGACGATTTCTAACTACGGTGGACTTTCTGAGGCTGGCAGGAACAACAGACTCTGGTTCTCTGGGTAATCTGACCAGCAGAGTAAATTGCCTTTTTCTGTATGATAGATCAAGTGTGGCGCAGACGGTGACGGTGCAGACTAGACCACATTCCGCCGTCTCCCGACGGGCCACAGGAACACGATCCTTCTCTCCTGCACCGCAGCAAGGCTCATCAGGAGCCAGGCCAAGAACAGACCGGTATTAAAATGATAATCAGCTCCAATAATGAAACGCTGCTGAAATAAACAGAAGAGGGCTTTATGACCATATGATGCTCGTGTTATTAATACCATTATATTTGTGCAATGTCTTGGTCAACAATATTAACTTTTATGCTTATGCACTAGGGCTGTCAACGAATATTCTAAATTTGAATATATATTTGAATAGTTTTTAAAAACAGACATTCAAAGGTGAAAATTAATATTCGAATGTGGAAAAACACACACACCCGCGGCAGCCGCGGTGGGGCTGTCTGCTTTGTGAGTGGAGGCGCACTGCACTTCAATTAATGTTCTGTTTGTTTCAACCACTGAATGAAGCCTGGGCCATGTTTGGGACAAGAGTCGGGACCTTAAATTGCTCGCACAAAACTCTTGATCAGCACTCAGCATTTGATTATTGTTGTTGTTTATTTAAACCAGTATGCGCAGAGAGAGTGAGGGGGAGCGAGAGAGAGAGAGAGAGAGAGGTCTGCGGTCTTGGCCATTAGTTAATTTACTTATTTTTGTGTAGGTAATATGTTGTCAAATATGTTTAAACTTAAATAAACCACCTATACAAGTAGTTATGTCTCGTTGTATTAGTTTGTCCTGTTATTGACGTAATGCGCCTCATTGACATAATGCGCAAATATAGATATTCTAATAGTTTGAATATATGTGTATTTTTTATATATATGGAATATTTAAACGTCATTTTTGAGAAATTTTGACAGCCCTATTATGTACATGCCTCTTTCTTTCTTTTTGCAGTGCAACCATTAGCCTTTATGAAACAACATGAATAACAAACTTAGATGAACAAAAAAATAAAGAATGGGAAGATGTTTTAGAGGAAAATGAAAAGACCTCTCGTGACTTCCACCTTTGAATACCACATAGATAATTTTACTACAGTTAAGAACCTAAAACTATCAAAGGTGCCACCGTTTGAGCCACACTAGTATTGTACTTGAAGGTCATGGCTCCTTGCAGACCGTCTGGCGGCTAAAGCAGCCGTTATAGGAGATGGTGGGAGAACAGGTAGAAGTCTGCTGGAAACAGTCATTCAGACACATTCTCAACCATGACTGTGCTTTGGTTGCAAGATCAGCATTGTTTTATCCTCAAGTCACAGATTGTGTTGGAGATTAATCACAGCGCAGGACAGGACATCCCTGGCTCGTGTCAGGGTGACGAATCAAAACACATTCCACACCGCAATCTACGCATTCGACCACTGAGGAGCACATCAAGCTCCCTGAGCTAACTCTACTAGTAACACCCTCCACTCTAGTGCCACCCGTTTTACCAAGCAACGCAGAACATCAGACAGATTTCAACGTGTCAAGTTTTTTCTTTGCATTTTAGCGATGCTTTTTAAATAATTTCTTTAAAGATTACAGGGTTTTGGTCACCGTCATGAGAACATTTATTTCTAAACATATGATCTAAGATATGCCAATATGAGAAATATTTGAACACAACACCATAACACAAGGTTAATAACGTCAAATGAGTGACATGACTGATGGCAACTTCAAAGTGGATCATAGTTCCACAGAAGTACCACTTACATCAAAGTTTATTTGAGCTTTATGACTGATGACATGATAGATTTGCCTCGGGCAACAAAGTTGATGGCAAGTTCAACAAGTTTGGAGACGAGTTTGAAAATGATTACAGCACTGAAACACAAGTGAAAAATAATAAACACTTAACAACCGTTAAGTGTTTACAGCCTTTAATTAATAATCACACTAAATAGAGACAGTGTGACCAAAAGCTAAGCCATCATATAGTAACATGAACTGCTGCCTAGGTTGTTACTACAGGTTTACTGCAGTACAGACTTCCTCACTGTAGTATTTAATACTACCGAACAGAACATCTGTCTGCTTTTAATGCGTTCTGAAACCCAACAGCTCAGAAAGAGAAGACTTCTCACAGCAGGGGGCTTCATGATCTCATCCACAAGTCATCTGCACAACTTTCAACTTCAGACTTCAACATCAACAGCATCGTTCTAACGTACTTGTTTACTTGTGAAAAACAATCTCAGGTCAATTCAATGAAACGACAGCATATAGTCCGCATATAGTCCGTCTATAGCCCGCGTGTATTCCGGTTCTAGTCCTCATACTCCCCGGGCTGAGGCGGACATAAACAACCTTACAGCGAGGCTACGAACTTAGCAGTTAGCTCCCCTCTGGCGTTAACACAAAATACATCAACACTATATATTATAAAGTTCATTGGTTCAACACATGCATTCAAACACTTGACGACCCAGCCGGCAGACCAGACAGTGGACGTAGAGCGTTGTCCTAGTTTAAGTTCTGATACCGACCGCTAGCTCCTGCGTTAGCAGCGGTCGGGTCCCGGGCGGTCCCCCCCGTCTTACCCGGTCCGCGGAGCTCTCCGTGGGGCTGACGGAGCCCACCGCGGCGCTCAGCACCAGCGCCATCCCCACCGCCGACACAGCACCCCTCATTCCCCCGGGTCGGGGCTCCGTGCGGAGACCCCTCGGTCCGGAGGGTAGAGCCGGGATGGTGTCCCTCTGCCCGGCTGTCTTCTTTCTCCGAAGGCCCCGATTACGCACCGCCTGTTATTTCTAATCGGGCATCTTTTGGTGACACAAACATCGACGCAACTGGTGTCTCTGCGCCCGCCGCCGGGAGCCACTGGCGGGTCCAGCTGTTGCACGGGCTGCTCCCTCCAGGGTTGCCAGATTGGGCCCGATTTCCCGCCCAATCTGGCAACGCACTGCAGCCAGTTAATCTGGACCAATCTGGCAACACTGGGAGCGGCCCCGCTCTACTTGTGTTCCATGTGCGCAACGTGACGGCTGCGTTTCTGTGCGCCGCGCAGGTTTCTGCGGACTGAGCCCTGATTGGCCGGACGAGACCAACCGTTGACGGTTCGACCAATCACAGGCCCGTGCGTCTCCATTGCGAGGCGGAGGTAATCCGAGCCCGTAAACAAACAAAACATGCTAGCTCTTTAAAAGCCCTGCGGCTTTTAAAGTTATATCTATTAGTTGAACATGGCAATGATAGCATTTTTCATAATAAGTTCTTAATAAGTATCAAACTAAACATGAATATATATATATACATGAAAGAACAGAACAGAAATAACTTTTACCAAAAGGAATTAAATACCACGTTTATTTGTGACATATCTGTTAAGGTTAATTCACATATTGCAGTATTGCCTTATTTCATACGACCACTGAATCATCCAGTTTGCGTTACCTTAAAACCCAGCAGCAGACTGGAGGGCAGCGACAGGAATTGCATTTGTTGTCAACATGTGATTAATTGTAAATGTACACACATTGTGAACACAACTTAACACTCAGACAAAGTGTTCCAACGTCCTGCTCAGACTGCGGTCGAGAACCAGAGCCCGAAACAAAGAGATGAAGATAAAATGAAAGCCACAAATAAAATAAAACATACAAATAAAATGCACTGTATATATTTAACAAAATAGTATAACCTTTAAAGTAGGTTAAATATGGTTTGGCTGTCATCCCACTTCCATGATCTCTGGTTGTGTAGTAAAACCCGACCGCCGCTACGTGTTGCCGTTGGAAGTAGAGACGTTCCCGTTTTTTCCTTCCCGATGCGATTCCTGACCTCGAGTCTCGGCCGATACCGAGTTTATACCGATCCAGCGTCTAGCGTTGTAACAACTGACAGCACTGGTTCTCATTGAAGGCTTCTCTTATGATGACAGACATGTAAAGTCGCTTCACTTACTGTCCACAAAATATGTTTTCAGAAATCAATCATTTACATTTACAATCTAGTTAAGCATCCATGTTTTTCCGACTATGCAGCTCAAACGCCCGTAGGTCGGAGACGACGCGTTTCCCGCTCTGACTTTCCTCCTCCGACCGCTAACGCAGCGTAACGCCGTAGTGTTTGATGTTCTCTGGGTAGTAAACGTAGTAAAGGGGCCCCACTCCCAGTCCTACCAGTCCCTCTGGGGGCCCCTCTCCCTCTAGGGGCCCCACTCCCAGTCCTACCAGTCCCTCTAGGGGCCCCTCTCCCTCTAGGGCCCC
>NW_028180259.1:0-5000 GCF_964030765.1 Micromesistius poutassou | reverse complement strand
TTTGTCTCTGGAAGATCTGACATCTGGCGTTGCCGATGCCGGCCGGGAGGATGAACGCCGTGACCCCGGCGAACAAGCTCCCTGGAAAAGACATCACGGACATCAGTGAGATCCACCGTTACATTCTATTACGTTTTATTCGTACAGCCCCTAATCACAGGTCCAGTCACTCCCCCCCCCCCCCCCCCCCCAGAGGGAAAGAAAAACAGATGCAACACACGCAACACACACACACACACACACACACACACACACACACACACACACACACACACACAAACACACACAAAACACACGCACACACACGCGCACACACAAACACAGACACACACAAAACACACACACACACGCGCACACACACACACGCGCGCACACACAAACACAGACACACACAAAACACACACACACACACACACACACAAACACACACACACACAAACACACACACAAACACAGACACACACACACACGCGCACACACAAACACAGACACACACGCACACACACGCACACACACGCGCACACACAAACACAGACACACACAAAACACACACACACACACTGCCTTAACTAGAAAGGAAGAAATCTTGAGAACCTTGTAACCCTATAACTCAAAGCACCACCCGCCTCACTGTCACTCATCACTGATCACCTGAGGAGGCTCCTGGAGACCCCCTCTTCGGCGGGGGGCCATCTCTCTCCTCTCCCCTCGCTCGCTTCACTTTGGGGAAAGCCTTCAGCACCCCGTGGAGAGACGCCATGACTGAGGAGGAGGAGGGAGATTCATGTGTTCATGTCTACAAGTGATGAAGACTTTCTCTGTGTTGTTGAACGCAATAGTCCTCATCAACCGAGCGACTTTACCATGACCAACGACGCACATTTCTGAAGAGAGGACGACTGAAGAGTAACTTCTTTGACTCATTGAGATATCTATATCAATATTTCTAAACGTCTAGACAGAGACAGAGACAGAGACAGAGAGAGAGAGAGAGAGAGAGAGAGAGAGACAGACAGACACAGACAGACAGACAGAGAGACCGGGAGACAGAGACAGAGACCGGGAGAGAGAGACAGAGAGAGAGGGAGAGACAGACAGACAGACAGACAGACAGACAGACAGACAGAGAGAGCGCGAGACAGACAGACAGACAGAGACAGAGAGAGACAGAGAGAGAGAGAGAGAGAGAGAGAGAGAGAGAGAGACAGACAGACACAGACAGACAGACAGAGAGACCGGAGAGAGAGAGAGAGAGAGAGAGAGAGAGAGAGAGAGAGAGAGAGAGAGAGAGAGAGAGAGAGACAGGGAGAGAGAGAGAGAGAGAGACACAGAGAGGTATAGGGAGGGAGAGAGAGAGAGAGAGAGAGAGAGAGTTTTGTATTCATGTATTCATGTCTACAAGCGATGAAAAGCCAACACCGCATTAACTTCGAAACTCTGTGAGTAAAGAGAGAGGTGTGTTCAATATCTCTTCATCTAACTTAATTAATAATAACTTACCCTAATGCATTCGTAAGCCGATCCAACCATACAATAATGGTTTGTCTATAACGTTTAAGAGAAAGCTTTCTCGTTACCGATCCGACTTTCTGTTCGAACAACACTGTGTCGTCAGAGCTTTTACTTCCGGGTCGGTTTTCTTTTTTTGATTTTATGAATTTACTTGATAGAATACGTCTATAGAATCGTGTCCAAATATAAAATATTAAACAAAATTCACGTAAATATGAATAATTTACCCGTTTTAGTTAATCATATATATATTCATATCGAACGCGTTACCATGACCCCGGTTGCCGTGGTTACGGACTGTTTCCGGAAGCGGTCCTGCGGACCAAACATGGCGGTGCAGTGCTGGGAAGATCTCCTCAAGTCCTCCAAGAAGACGGCTTTAGTCCACGATGGTGAGCGGTTATTATTATTATTATTATTATTACGGGTTATGGGGTGGATGTTAACGTGTTCTGTTGTGGTAGCTTAGCCTGCTAACTCTGCTAACGAAGCATCATCTCCACGTCTCCAGTGGTCGAGATGTGTATTCATCATCAGGCTTATTAGGTTTCATAATGCGTTTTATTTTGTAACCTAATCAACAAAATAAAGGTAACATGTTGTTTCTATTGTTTACTTTCGTACTTTATGACTTCCTCCCAACCTCCACTTCCAGCTTGAGTTTCTGACCATTCTTGCCCATCCTTTGCCCCAAATCCCTTCTTCAGGGAAAAGGAAGATCCACTACCTGTTTGGAGACGGGAAGGAGATGGCAGAGGAGTACGACCTGACCACCGACGACCTCTTGGGTGAGCAGCGGCCCTCTGGCCCTCCTGGTGTCTGCTGGAGCCTCGCTGCTGTCTCTGTAGCGCAGGCATCTGAGGGCATTCTGTATGTTGTACGTCCTGGCACTTATAGAGCTTAGCATGGCGTAGCATCTTATCCTACCTGTCTGTGTTGTGTACAGGAAATGGGTTAACCTAGTGATGGTTAGTGTATACGGGGAATGGGTTAACCTAGTGATGGTTAGTGTGTACGGGGAATGGGTTAACCTAGTGATGGTTAGTGTATACGGGGAATGGGTTAACCTAGTGATGGTTAGTGTATACGGGGAATGGGTTAACCTGGTGATGGTTAGTGTATACGGGGAATGGGTTAACCTGGTGATGGTTAGTGTGTACAGGGAATGGGTTAACCTAGTGATGGTTAGTGTATACGGGGAATGGGTTAACCTAGTGATGGTTAGTGTGTACGGGGAATGGGTTAACCTAGTGATGGTTAGTGTATACGGGGAATGGGTTAACCTAGTGATGGTTAGTGTGTACGGGGAATGGGTTAACCTAGTGATGGTTAGTGCTGGCTCTTGGTTCTATAGATATATTGTTGTTTCTCTCTCTTCTGACTAATGGACTGACTGTGAGTCTCTCTGGATAAAAGCGTCTGATAAACTCAGACTGTAACGTTAATGTAAATGCATTAAAGTTTTTCCGTTCCACCAAACGTGGGGTTCCAGTGCGGAAGTGGCGTTCCCGGAGCCCGCTGGGCGCTCCGGGCTCCTGGGAGGCGGAGGTCGGAGAAGCGTTCTCTGCTCCGGCGCCGTCGGACTCGGAGATGATCAAGGAGAACCTTTCCAACGTGGGTTTGTACGGTGAATGAGCAACGCGTGGCTGTAGCTCTAACCTCCTGATGCTCCACGGTCATCAGTAGGGCCGCCACTAAATATCGATACAGCGATATATATCGTCGCCCTTCATGAGATACAAGAATCGATGCGCTGGCGGCAAATATCGTTTTCTTTTACATGATTTATTTTATAATAATGTTTAAATTAACTTTAATCATTGGACTGTGAATAGGTCATTTAGTATTCATCGTTAGACATACATAATGATGTATTGTTCTAGGATTGTCTTACAATATATTGATTATATATTATCGGTGTGGCGGGCCATGTATCGTATGGGGAGGTACCCTCCCCATGTCGTCAGGTGTGATGAGATGTACTCGTAAGCCGACGTTTTGTTTGCCTTGCAGCCCGTCTTCCTGCGTCAAGACACCAAGACCACGTTTCAATGGAGGATCCGGAACCTTCCGTACCCCAAGGAGGTGTTCAGCGTCCGGGTGGAGCCCGCAGAGCGATGCTGCGTGGTCAGAACCTCCAACAAGAAGTAAACATCAGTGATGAAACTTTAGTTCATTCACAAGGTTGTTTACGTTAACGTCATTTACGTTACAATTAGTCGTTTAGTCGTATTCCATGTGAGAGCTCAGGTCAACAAAGTGAACTTCATGCTCTGTATGTGGTGACTCTATAGATGGCGCTATACTCAACGTATGGCTCTGTGGTGCTTATGGCCTGTGACCTTTGACCTTCCAGGTATTACAAGAGGTTTGTTGTTCCTGATCTGGACCGCTGTCAGCTGCCGCTGGACAGCTCCGCCCTCACCTTCACGCACGGCAACAACACGCTGATCATCAGCGTACGTCCCGGCAGATATTACCGATACTGTTCAGAACTAATAACTGATAGATGATCATCTGTGTTGAACTAATAACTGATAGATGATCATCTGTGTTGAACTAATAACTGATAGATGATCATCTGTGTTGAACTAATAACTGATAGATGATCATCTGTGTTGAACTAATAACTGATAGATGATCATCTGTGTTGAACTAATAACTGATAGATGATCATCTGTGTTGAACTAATAACTGATAGATGATCATCTGTGTTGAACTAATAACTGATAGATGATCATCTGTGTTGAACTAATAACTGATAGATGATCATCTGTGTTGAACTAATAACTGATAGATGATCATCTGTGTTGAACTAATAACTGATAGATGATCATCTGTGTTGAACTAATAACTGATAGATGATCATCTGTGTTGAACTAATAACTGATAGATGATCATCTGTGTTGAACTAATAACTGATAGATGATCATCTGTGTTGAACTAATAACTGATAGATGATCATCTGTGTTGAACTAATAACTGATAGATGATCATCTGTGTTGAACGCAGTGGTCCTCCTCCATCCAGCTACAGTATCACCACCAATGATGCACATTTCTCAGGACTAAAAAAGGACTGAAAATTTACTTTTTTATCATAATTGTCCTGTACCGGGCATGTGGCTCAGGAGGCAGAGCGGGTCGGCTGGTAACCTGAAGGTCGCTGGTTCGATCCCCGGCTCCTCCTAGCGGAGTGTGGAGGTGTCTCTGAGCGAGACGTGACGTATTGTAAAGCGATTTGAGAGGCCACTGGTTAGAAAAGCGCAGAATAAATGCCGTCCGTTTACCCGTTTCTTTTTTGTTGATTAAAATCTGTTTTATTTGTGGAACACAGGATGTGTTCTTTGAGGTCATGCTGCTTCTTCTCTCTGTTCCAGTACAAGAAACCCAAAGAGGTCCTGACTCTGGAGAGAGACCTCCTGCAGGAGCTGAAGAAACTGGAGGCCACGGGCCAGGGGCACGGGGACTGTAAAACACAGTGACTGT
>NW_028180260.1:0-11745 GCF_964030765.1 Micromesistius poutassou | reverse complement strand
CTCTCGCTCTGGTTTTTTCATTTTTTGTTTCTCTCCTTTCTCTCCTTTTTTCAGTTAGTTACACAAGCTGTTTCAGAGTGCAGGCAAACACGCACAAACGCACAAACACACACCCTCACACACACACACACGCACAAAGCAAACAGAAAACAAGCCCTAAACAGCTGGTTTTGTCCTCAGCTTGATCTCCCAGCTGTATTGTTTTATCGGCGCACACACACACACACACACACGCACACACATACACACACACGCACACGCACACACACACACAGTAAGGATTACTACCGCCTTTCGGGGTCATAAAGAATTGATGGCGCTCGTATCCATGGCAGCGACATTAAACTGAGCCGTGCGGCCCATGTTACCTGGCGCGCACAATCGGCTCGCCCTGGTGTGTGTCTGTGTGCATGTGTGTGTGTGTGTGTGTGTGTGTGTGTGTGTGTGTGCACGTGCGTGTGCATGTGTGCGTCAGCTATTTGCTCAGCTATCACTTGTGCTCTCACTCATGCGCGCGTGCGTGTGCGCACAACAGAAGCACCACGGCAATGACACACGTGACGCTACCGCTACCTGCCTACCGCGCGCACCCTTCTCCGGGCGCCATGGTTACTGACTTCCTGGCACCCCCCCCTCGCCCCCCCCCTCACACCCCCCCCCCTCACCCCCCCTCGCCGTGTCACTCTTTCAATTATTTCCCTCCTTGCCTCCTCTTTTTTTTTTCTCCGTACGATGCTATTTGATTAACAGGCACGGAATGAAACATTCGTTTAATTTGAAATCATAAAGCAATTAGAGGCAGAACGGGGTTTTAAAAAACAGGAAGAAAAGAGCAGAAGAAGATTATGATATTTTAAAAAACGGTAAAACAACACACAGACACCGTCGAGTCGCGAGCACAGAGAATGGAAACATGACAATGTCGGGGGGGGATTTTTTGAAAAATGAATTTAATATGGTAATAATTGTGTGTTTACTTGGCGGGTTCGGAGGGCTGTGTGTGTGTGTGTGTGTGTGTGTGTGTGTGTGTGTGTGTGTGTGTGTGTGTGTGTGTGTGTGTGTGTGTGTGTGTGTGTGTGTGTGTGTGTGTGTGTGTTATTATTAGCCGTTGCGAAAATGAGAATTTATTTATGTAAATTCCTAATTGAATAAAGCGTGTCTGTGTAATAAAAGAGCTCCACAGGTGAAGTCCAACCCAGCCGCTGTAGCCCAGCGTGACACCGCCCTGATCTAATAGTCCCCCCGCACGCGCTCCGCCGCCGCCGCCGCAAAAAGATCGCTCTCCGCTGCCGGCGATGTCAACATGTCAGGAGGCGTAGCGGCGTTCATCCGTTATTGTCGTTTTCCCCGTCGTTCGCCACATTTTACCCGAAAAAACAAATCGGATTAGCCACTGTGCGCGTCTTTGCGAGAAAATGCCGAAATTGGAAATGATGGAAAGAGCTAATTTCATTTGACCTCTGCGCTGGAATCTCACCGCAAAAGTCCGTCGTGTAAACTTTTGTCTGTGTCATTTTTTTTTTTGTTGCACGTTTTATTGTTTATCTTATCGCACAAATAATTGTACACATTGACAGTTTCCAACGGGAAAAATGTGTGTTTTTTCTCCGTGAAACTCTTTTCGACAACATTGACATTTGTTGTTGTTGCGCGTGGTCCGGTGTTGTCACCGCTAAGTTCCCCTCTCTTCTTTTTTCTCTCGGCAGGCTGTAAGTACAACCAGCTGAACAGCCACTTCCACTGCATCCGCGAAGGCTGCCAGTTCTCCTTCCTGCTGAAGCACCAGATGACCTCGCACGCCCGCAAGCACATGCGCAGGATGCTAGGGAAGAACTTTGACAGGGTCCCATCTCAGGTAACCCCCCCCCCCCCCCCAACACACACACACACGCACGCATGCACACACACACGCACACATACACACACACACACACGCACACACACATACACACACACACACACACACAGACAGGCATTTAAACAAACACACACACACATTTACAAATTCACACACACACCAGGGCGAGCCTTTTGTGAGTGCCAGGTATTCACGCGCACACACACACACACACACACACACACACACACACACACATAAACACACACACACACACACACTTTCACACATACACTCCCACACACACACACACACACACACTGCACATTTAAAAAGTCCCACATTCTTACACACACACCCTTCTGTAATTATTATGGCATGTCGCATACATTTACAATAAGGCTGTTTCATAACTGAAACTTTGGTGGGGACAAAAACAATGCCAAAAAGGTTTTGAGTGAAACTGAAAAACTGGTTTTGATCGCATCAGTTTAGTAAACAAGTTCCTCAGTCCTAACCCCAGCGATTACCTGATTCTCACGCGTTTCAAGTCATAGATGTTTTTTTTTCACACCCATTACTTCCTATCCTGTGACATTCAGCGCTAACAATACTTTGCCTTGCTGTGCGCAAAAACTGGGCCACTAGAGACGGCTGTAAACGTTCCTGTAATTAGAATCCATATCACAGAGCGGGCACGCCACGGTATGTACAGAATGGAGCTGGAACTTCGAGTTTTAACCGCTCTTTTGTCTGCTACCATCACTTACTCGAAGGCGTTCAGCTTTTGCTGTTCTCAGAAATATGTTCCAATATCTGTGCCAGGAACCGTTTGCCCTTCGGTTGCGCAACATTCACCTCATATACCCCTGTGACACAGAGTGACACGGCGCGCACCTAACCTTACCAGACTACTCACCCTAACCCCCCGTGTGTGTGTGTGTGTCCGCTCTCTCTCTCTCCCCCCCCCCCCCCCCCCCCCCAGGCTATGTCCCTGGGAGGTCAGAGGTCAGAGGACATGCACCTGACCTCGGGCCTGACCTCCGGGCAGATGGGGGGCCAGCAGGCCGGCCTGACCGCGGGCTACGGGGGCCTCATGGACGACACCGACGACTACCTGGACTACATGGGCGGGGCCAGCCCTCTCGGCCTCTCCTCCGAGTCCTCCAATCAGGACCGCAGCTGCTCCAGCACCCCGGTGGGGAACGAAGGCTCCCCAGCAGGTGAGCTCCTTTAGAGAGGGGAGAGAGAAAGGGGGCGGGGGGGCTGCTGATTGGTGGATTGACTTGTCTGCGTGTCGGTGGTGATGTGTGTGTGTGTGTGTGTGTGTGTGTGATGTGTGGCGGTGGTCGTCGTTGAAAGGGCGACGCGATAAGGAGTTGTGTAGAAAAAAAAAAGACGTGGATTTTGTCGTCATTGTGCGTCACCACTATCCAAGAATCATTTTCTTAGCCGGTTAAATGATTGGAGTTTAGTGCCAGTTAAGTTTGAATAACAATACATTTTTGTTATCTGTTGAACCATATGTTTTACTCTTCGACATTTTTACACATCAACACGAGCACATCATGCTTTCTTTTCGTCAGAACACAATCTTCCCTTTTGTCGTAAAAAAAAACAACGTAAAATAGCAGCACATTTCTTTGTGCTGCTTGAGCACTTCCATATGTTGATCTTTAGATAAAGGGCTAGAGATAGAGGTCAGGGTTAGCTATTTCTGCCCCAAAACCCAGTAAAGACACACACACTCCTCTTCTATTTATCTGACTTTCATTTGTCTGATTTCCCACAATCCTCTGTTCCTCTGCCAATGTTATCCTGCCTCCCAGCGCCGTGGCTCGGGGCGGTGTTTGGGTTACTTGTCTTTGGCCTTCATTTTGTTTCATTCTCTTATCTTTTCCCTTTTTACCTCCCATCCCTCTTTGTGTCTGTGTGCGTGTGTGTGTGTGTGTGTGTGTAACTTGGATCTTGTCGTCACATCTTTCCGTCTGTTTTGTCCCCGTTTCTCTCCCTTTCTCTGTGTCCGTCCTCCACCTTCCTCTCCTCCTCCTCCTCCTCGACCTGTCTCTCCAGGTCCAGGCTGCTCCGTCACCACCGACCCTCTCTCCACCCCCGGCGACAATACCGCCTCCCACAATGCACCCCTCCCGCCGCCCCCTCCTCTCCACCTCCCTCCGCTCCCCCCTCACTCCTCCCCGGCCCCCCAGCCCGGCCTCCAGGCGGGCGGCGGCGGCGCCTCCCTGCCCCCGGCCCTCCTGCGGCCCCCCCTCTCCTCGCTGCCCTACCTCCTCTCTCCATCCTGTCTGTCATACTCTCTGCTCAGCGCCTCGCTGGGAGCCGCTGTTGTCATGCCAACCAACACACCGGCCTTCAGCCCCATCATTGCCACCCCGTCTCCGGTTAAAAACGACGTCCCTATAGTGCAGGACGCCGCAGGTACTTACCACCCGCGCAGTCCAACACAAACGCAGCCATCAGCTCTGAGCGGAGACCAGCTCCAGCATGCCAGCCCCCCCCTCCTTGACTTTCTCTAGCTCTGTGCGCTAGCTAGCTAGCGGCCGCTTCTCTGTCAGCAACGCACGACAAGACAACATGTTACTGTTGAGAACAGCACCCACGATAGACACATTGTCCAGCATGTTCCAAAACCTGGTAAAGCATCTCCAATGAAGTACATTCGACGTGCATGCAATGCAAAGTCCCGTGTGAGAGTCCGGAGTTAAGCCAGAGTGCGGTTTAGGGGGAGCTTGCTTTTTTATTAGTCCTGGGAGCCTGATATCTGCAGGCCTTTAGAGAGGAAAAACATTAGAGTGCCCAAAGAACACAGGCCGAGCCAGGACGTATTTGTATGGACTTTAGCGGCTTCCTGTCCCACAGCCGGGGGGGGGGATTACACCGTCAGGGTGCAGGAGAGGGGTAATCCCCCCCCCCCACCCCCCCACCCCCCCGGCCCTGCCTGTGACCGGAGGCCGCACTGTAAAGGTGAATGAATCACCTCGCCTGCCCTCCTCCCGGTCACAGCGTCAGTCGAGTTAAGAATAGCAAACACATGAACCTGAGCGCTGCGGGCTAACCCAGCTAGCTGTAAGCCCGCCCCCTCTGTCCGGGGGGCGGGAAAACGCCACGCACACTGGAGTCCCGCCTCCTCTCCGGGGGGGCCGCCAGTCTAGCTCGTTAGGAACAGGTGTGGGGGATGTCATCGCTGTGTTCCCCTCTCCCCCCCCCCTCCCCCTCCCCCTCCCCCGGTCCCATTTCTAACCGCTCTAACTCTGACGCCCCCTCTCCCCCCTCCTCTCTTTGTTTCCCAGGCAACACCATCTCCATCCCCACGGCGACGGGCGCCAAGAAGCGCTTCTGGATCATCGAGGACATGTCGCCGTACGGCAAGCGCAGCAAGACGGCGTCCTCGCGCAAGATGCTGGACGAGGGCATGATGCTGGAGGGCTTCCGGCGCTACGACCTCTACGAGAACTGCAAGGACCTCAACTGCCAGTTCTCGCTCAAGGTCACGCACTACCACTGCACGCGCGAGAACTGCGGCTACAAGTTCTGCGGCCGCACGCACATGTACAAGCACGCGCAGCACCACGACCGCGTGGACAACCTGGTGCTGGACGACTTCAAGCGCTTCAAGTCCACGCTCAGCTGCCACTTCCCCGACTGCCAGTTCTCGGGCAACAGCACGCACTTCCACTGCCTGCGCTGCGGCTTCCGCTGCACCGACAGCACCAAGGTGACGGCGCACCGCAAGCACCACGGCAAGCAGGACGTGATCAGCGCGGCGGGCTTCTGCCAGTTCAGCTCCAGCGCCGACTGCGAGGTGGCCGACTGCAAGTACAAGCTCAAGTGCTCGCACTTCCACTGCACCTTCCCCGAGTGCCGGCACACCGTGGTGGGCATGTCCCAGATGGACTCCCACAAGCGCAAGCACGAGAAGCAGGAGCGCGGCGGCGGCGGCGGCGGTGGCGCCGGCGGCGAGCTCACGGCCGGCTCCCCGGGGCGCCAGGAGGCGGGCCGCCACCACCAGCCTCACCCTCACCCTCACCCTCACCCTCAGCCCCACCACCTCCAACAGCACCACCCCCAGCAGCAGCAGCAGCAGCAGCACCACCACCACCTCCACCAACACCCCCACCCCCACCACGGCGGGGGGATGTCCGGGATGCCCCACTCATCCGCCGCCGCCGCCGCCACCTCCTCCTCGTCTTCCGCCATGGCGGCGGCCGGCATGGCGCTCTCGGCGGGCCCCTCCCCCGCGGCCCTCCACGGCCTGGTCCACGGGAACAGCGCCGGCTCGCCCCTGATGTACCCGGCCGTCAGCATGGCGTCCGAATACGGCCACGCCTACCCGCCGCCGCCGCCGCCGCCGCCGCCGCCCGCGCTGAGCCTGGACGGCTCGCTGAACCTGGGCGGCGACGCCGGCAGCTCCCTCTTCTTCCTGAAGAACGCCGCCGCCGCCGGCCTGGGCCTCAACGACTCGCTGGACCTCAGCAAGAAGATGCACCACAACTCGGCCATCATGGCCGCCGCCGCCGCCGCCGCCGCAGGGGGCCACCACCACCACCACCACCTCCAGCCCCACCCCCCGCACCCCCTGCACCCCCTCCACCACCACCTGCTCCACGGAGAGGAGCAGCAGCAGCAGCAGCAACAGCAGCAGCAGCAGCCACCGCTGGAGGACCCAGCCCGCGGGACGTCCGGCCAGACGGAGGACGACCTCTCCGCCGAGGAGGGGGGGGCCCCCGCCGGGGGGGAGGAGGAGGAGGAGGAAGAGGAGGAGGAGGAGGAGGAGGAGGAGGAAGATGAGGAGGAGGAGGAGGAGGAAGAGGAGGAGGAGGAGATGGAGGAGGCAGAGGAGGACCTCAACACCGACTCGAATGAAGACTCAATGCCCGTGCCGGACGCAGGGAAGGACAACGGGGAGCGCTTTCACACTCCCGCCGACCACACTGACACACTGCCCCAGGGGGAGGAGCCAGGGGCCACGCCCGGAGCCACGCCCGCCGGCCTCTAGGAAGGGGGAGGGGCCCCGCGCCCCTGTGTGTGTGTGTGTGTGTGTGTGTGTGTGCGTGTGCGTGCGTGTGTGTACACTATGAACAAACAGACAAACTGAATGGTGTGGCCTCATTTATCACGTTTAGGGACTCAGAGACGACAAGGACACGCAACACAACAGAAAAACCGTAGTAATAAATAAAGGAAAGAAAAAAAAAACACGGAGACGCAGAACGGCCCGAAATGATTTATTATGATGTTTACAAGATGACCAACATTATTAATTCAATTATGCATTAAAAGATGAACGAAGACACCAAGAATTATGTATACATTTTACTACTACATCAGTCTCTTTGTGTGCGTGCATGTGTGGCTTTAAGTTATTTTATTTCTTTGTTTTTTCAGTTCACTTTTTTGTGTGTGGGAAAAAAAAAAAAAATTGTAAGAAAAAACAAGCAAAAAAAAACAAGTCTCTCTCTATATAAATAACTCTATATGTAAGTACGTGTCCGGATGTTGATATACTAAAAGGAGGTTGCTGGTTTTTGCAGTCGGCACGTTCTGCTGCCGCCCGGCCGATATAATAGGGAAACTGATCACTGAGGTTAAGCTTTAAACAGAATGTGCTCAAACGTTTGATAGTTTTATCTGTATTATTATTATTATTATTACTTCTATGATTATTATTATGATACATCGAGAGCCAGAGTTAAAACACTGCTCCTGCCTCTGTCTCTCGCTCTCTCTCTCTCTCTCTCTCACCCATCACCAGTTGAAGGTGTTTTATGTGTTCTTGACATGGGCCGCTGGAGCTGGCCGCCGGACCCTGTTTGGCTAGCAGTCTGTTTAAACACACAGCGCTCTCTCTCTCTCTGTCTCTCTCTCTCTCTCTCTCTCTCTCTGATCGTCCACTCAATGCCCTTCACCTAGCACAACGACAACAGGAACACCGACCTCTTGTGATGTTCCCTCTCCCTCCTCCCCCCCTCCCTCCCACCTCGGCTGAGGAATCCACTTTGTTTATCGATAGTGCACTTTTATATTAGCCGGCTATGACGACGACGATGATGATGATGATGATGATGATGACGATGATTATGACGATAATAGTGACTATGATCTTGGTGATTATGCTTATGAGGTTGGCTAGATGCTGAAAGAGATATTTAAAAAAAATATTTTTGTTACCGTTTTGCATCACTCGCGTTTTAATTTGGCCGCGCGCGTCCTGCCGTCGGTCTGAAGCATATCGGCTTTGTTTGATTGTTTTTTTTTTGTTTGTTGTTGTTTTGCGTTTGTTTTTTTGCGGGTGGGGTTGAGACTAATGAGCGTAGCGCCGGGGGGAAAAAAAAAACGACCAGAGGAAATAGTGTGGAGTAAAAAAAAAAAGAAAAAGGCGAGAGAGTTGTTTCAAATGTACAGACTTGGACACCAGGCCTCCAGGAGAGAGGGGTTTGTACCCTACTCTCCACCACGGCCACCGTTCAGCTCCTCTAACGCTTTTTATTTAATATTTATGTGATCTTCCAATGAAAAAAAATTAGGGTGTTTATTGCACTTTTTTTTTTTTGGTTTATTTTAATTTTTTTTTCCTTTTCAAAAACATGACATTTATCTTTTAACAGGGACGTTTTGCTTTGAGATGTTTTGTTTTTAGTTTTAAGTTTGCTTTGATGCACAAAATAGATGTTAGCGTGGCAAAGTCGTTCTGTGATTTATTTAAAGACTGGTTTTATTTACTTCTGTGATCGGGGTTTTAGACGTGGAAACGGCTTCGATGGAAAAGGTGGAGCCTGTAAAAAAATATATATACAACACTAATGCGAACTGTGATTTGAATATCGTTTGAAAGGTCGCTGCAATGCTCAAATACTGTAGGATCGAATTACAAAACTTGTCAAAGACACCCTTTGGTTTTGTACCGAGAATGTTTAAGAAAGAGGAGTGGACATTATTATAAATTATCTCCTGAACTTGGCATTGGTAAAGAAATCATCGTACTATAAGGGAATATGTGTGTAACTGATATTTCTCCCAATATTGTTTTGAGAAGAAAAATGGTTGTACAGTATTTTCCTCTGTAAAAAAAAAAACACAAAAAAACAATATATGATCAAAATGCTCTTTGATGAACAGCTTCATTTAAAAAGAAAAAGGTAAAAAGGAGAATAAATAATAAAAAAGTGAAATAGCCTCACCCTAGTTTGCTTGTGTGTGTGACAGTCTCTCTTCCTGTAAATGAAAGACAAGCCCTCCCATTGGCAGCGATAGAAATGTCCTCTTTTACGTTGTTCATGCATCGCAAAAATCCTTTTTACATTTTCCCCAAACAATGCTAAAGCCCATACTTTAAAAAAGAAAACACTGATTTGAATTGCCCTTGAATTTATGTTTCCTGATTTATTTAACATGTTTGTATTTTTTCTTTGTCATGTGTGTGTGTGTGCGTGCTCTTTTTTTTTTAATTTCCTTAATTACAATGATTTGGTTTCTATTAGTTTGCGGTGTGCACGCCTCAGTGACAGTCTGATGTGTCTCTGGACTCGATAGCAGCTCAGCACACATCACTTCCTTGTTTAATTCTATATTGTCACACTAGTTATTGACCTGGCAGACCATGTACACTTGAATAAATACAGTGTGTGTGCGTGCGTGTGTGTGTGTGTGTGTGCGTGCGAGTGTGTGTGTGTGTAGGTGTGTGCGGGTGTGTGCACGAGCGTCTGTAAAATAGCGGAATTTGTAAAGAATTGACAATAAAGAAATTATGAATTATTATAACAACACACACGGAATTTACTCCTTTTGTATTGCTCGGATGAGATGCGAGAAGCGTAGTTAATATAGTGATTCACAACTGTAGTCTCTCTCTCTCTCTCTCTCTGTGGCCCCACTTAAGAAAGCGTGTGTGTGTGTGTGTGTGTGTGTGTGTGCGTGCGTGCGTCTGGTCTCTCTCTCCAAGAGAGACAGGCAGACAGCCACTGTCACACAACTGTAAAACAGGGGTGGCCCTAGAACAGACCTCACAGGGTTTGATTCTTACTTCACGGTCCATCCCCCCCTCCCCCCCCCCCCCCCCCCCCCCACCCTCTCAGGGATGGATTGAGCCCGCTTCGTTCCAGCCTTTAAAGCAAATCGTCTGCATAAAGAGTCAGAAGCACTGGGGCCTCACCGGCCCTCAAGAGCGTGGAAAGGGAGGGAAAAGCAGAGAAAACCCATCAGGGCCAGGGGCCATTCAGCGAATAAGTCTGTTAGCACTAATACGACCCACCCAGGGTCTTGTTCCATAATAATGGCCGACATTAGTGTTTCTCCTGCTTGGTTTACCCGGAGCCATGTGCTGGCGTGGCCCGTGTGTGTGGTGGTCAGTGTGTAGGTTATGTCTGTGGCCCCCCCCCCCCCCCCACTCCATGTCCCTCGTCTACATCTGCCCCCGCCCCCCCGCCCCCTTCTCTTCCTTGTGTGTCTTTAAATACAAAATGTGAAAAAAAAAAAATGGTAAAGGCATTACCATCTGTCCGCCAGCTGGCATCCTGTATATAATCTAGCAGAGGGAGAGAGAGAGAGAGGGGAAAAAAAAAAAAGAATAAACATGAAAATTATATTACACACCAAAAAAAAAAAGATCCAGACGGAAACGACCTCCAAATTGTGCGTCGGCCGCAGCAGAAGACATGGCTGGGCTTTGTTTTAATTAACAAAGAGATGATGTAAGAGGAGTGGGTGGGGGGGGGGGGTATATTTCTGTTTGTTTAGTGTAATATGATAAAGGTTTCCTGCTGCAGAGAGGGGCTGGGGTGGTGGTGGTGGTGGGGGGGGGGCGGGTATTGTCGTTGTATTCCTGAGAAATATTGCACTTTCGGACTAAAAGCCATCTTAGGTTCGCACTTTGTGGCCGAAATGGGAAACTTTACGAGTGAAAGTTTTAAAAGTGTTTCTTGAGCGGTAAGCGGTGAGGCAAAGGGAACAACAAATGGAGCGTTTCATTTCTTGTGCTCGCGGCCCTACAGCGCTACTGTTAACGTGCTGTCTGCTGTATCTCCGTCACCCTTCTGTTCGTCCTGCATGCCTGATGAAGACCGACGGTTGAGCTTTTCACTCGATGAAATAAAAAACACACACACTGAAAACAGTAGGCTTGTTTCGACGCTGACGTCTTTTTTGAGATCGGAGGAGCCGTGAAGGTTCTAAACTTTTCCATGCATATCTTCTTACAAAGATTAGTCAACTTTCAAGCAAGTGTGTGTGTGTGTGTGTGTGTGTGTGTGTGTGTGTGAGCTCACACACGCAAACCTTGAGCTGTGTGTGTGTGTGTGTGTGTGTGTGTATGTACGTGCATACAGGCGACCTATGTCATATGCTGCGTTGATGTGCCAGGAACAGGTTGTGTGTTAGTGTGTATGTGTGTGTGTGTGTGTGTGTGTGTGTGTGTGAGCTGCGTGGCAGTTGGGAGAGGGAACAATCAGGCCTAGGAACACACGACAGGTGTGCTCTGCATATGTGGTCACATGCTGCCTATAAGGCAGATTAGGACCCAACAGATGAAGCACTGCTTAATGGCAGCTTTCATTAAGTTCACAAAGCGAACAGGGAGGGGCAGCAAGTGTGTGTGTTTGTGTGTGAGTGTGTGTGTGTGTTAACATATATGCGTGTGTGTGTGTGTGTGTTTGTTAACGTGTGTGTGTCTGTGTGTGTGTGTGTGTGGTCAGTGCGAATGTGTGTATGTTTGTGTGTGCGAATGTTTTTTCTGGGTGTTTGTGCGTGTGGTTTTGTGTGGCCGTGCGCGTGCGTGTGTGTGTGTGTGTGGGTGTGTGTGTGCGTCTGCCTGTGTGGTTGATTGTGTGCGTCTGCCTGTGTCTGTCTGTCTGTCTGTCTGTCTGTCTGTCTGTCTGTCTGTCTGTCTGTCTGTCTGT
>NW_028180261.1:0-15867 GCF_964030765.1 Micromesistius poutassou | reverse complement strand
GAGTGTGAATACTCCTTTAAGGGTTCTCTGTTTAATTAGTGTCTGGAGGATAAAGAAAACGACAGAGAAAGTCATAGTCTATGGGGCACCATGACATGTTAAATCACCAAGACACGTTAAAGCACTACAGATAGTATATTATTATAGAACAATAGGTCATATAAGAGAGGTTAGTGGCTGGTGATTGTTGTTGTTCCAAATTGATGGTAACTGTGCAATAGCTCATTGTGATTGCACTGCAAGAAAAATAAAAAGTATTGACAAACATGTGTTGAAAACAACAGTCAAAATGCATAATATTCAGGGTAAATGATATACCTATGGGGCTACAAGACGTACAGTTTAATTTTTATATCATGAAATAACATAAATAAACTAGGTGACGTATTCCGTCCCACCTCACCTGGCTCGGTAAAAGCAGGATGATGTATTGTATTGTATTGTATTAATTTTTAGATTCAGCCTCATCCCGTCGCTCATTGGCAACGTGTGACGCCTATCAGCCAGAGCCGGCTCCAGGGCTTTCCCTATCCGTGTATGCTGTCGGAAGTTCGCAGTCGTTCCTCTCTCTCCATTGGATCACACCGTTGCCACTCTGACTGTTTCCCGCATGCAAGCCACGGAATGCCCATGTGTATGTCTCTCCCATTCCTCCGTACTGTGCTCAGCGACCGTCGTCATACGGGCAGCCAGGAGCAGGGACGGCCACGGGAGGAGAGAGGACTGCCATGATGAAGAATAAGAGCTCGCCGCTGAGAAAGACATCTAGCCTTTAGATGAGTTTATCATGTGTATATCATCAAACCGTACAGCCTTCGGAATGACACTCACAGCGATCTGCGTATTTTTTGGTTTCACCCGACGCTGTGGACCGCAAGGGGGATATGTGCCTGACTTGTCTTGATAGCCATTTTTTGCAGACAAAGAGCGCTGTTGAGTAAGGCTTTCCGAGAGACGTACGGGTAAGCAGCACACGCAGAACACTCGTCGTTTTTTTCTAGCGTATAGTCGTTTATTGTTCATGATGGCGTCGTGAAGAGTGGCGTGTTAAAAGCGACTCGATACGTGTAGATAATTTTACAAGGTAACCCGCTAGCCGACTGCATCCCATTGGAAGAGGTTGCTAACGGCTAGCTAGCTGGACGGCTCGCAAACCTGTACCAACCCGGGATACTTTTCCCGTTAGGATACCCCTCCAACCCCAAGCCCGACATCGCTTTTATCCCCCCTCTTATACGTATGTATATTCACAATATAACCACACTCGAAAATGGTCCGTACATGTATGTAATGAAAAAACTATAGATCTAAACGTGTGGTTGGAGTATCTGCTGGTAAACTGGCAGAACTGTACCGGGAGAAGAGCGGCCTCTACATAGCCGAGGCCTTCTGTACGCTGCCGTACGGACAAGTTTGATACTAGCGGCTTCCGTTTTATCAGGGGCCAGATTAACGGTCCGGCCCGTGGTAGCTGCTCTCCCCATACTGTAGTGGCATAAGGTTTCACTGGCCAATGGGATGGACATTGGTCTGCTGATGCGAAGAAAAAAACGACTAATTTGACTCATCAAATCTGCGTTGTACTCCAAATGAACCATTTATGCCTGGGTTTTATGTACAACTTCCTCTTGTTCATACTAAATCCTCGTTTGAACGAAACCCCTTGATGAGTGTGTGGTGGTCTACATTAACTCAGATTAGATCATCAGTTCTAAGGACAGGTCCATATTGAAGAGAACTTAATATTTCAAATTTATTTTGGACAGTGTAAAGAGGGTTCCTTCCCTAATCTGGTGTGCAGTCCAGGCCTCTCCTAGTTCAGAAAAATCCCATGAGAATGGGTGTGTGACTGTTGAAACACTGCAGTAGCCTATTTTTTAAAAACTTTTTTTTTTTATCAACACAAGGCTTTAAAAGACTATATTGCATTACCAGTGGTGGCAAGGATTTCAAATCACAATTACATTACTGCAGTTCAGATTTGTCTGCTACACTAAAATCACAACAAACTCCATAATATAACAAATATATACATATATTCTTTATTTTGGCTGCAAGGCAGATATTTTCCAAATGTCCACCTCTATTCCTGTAATCTGTGTGAAGAAAACTATTGCTTGACACACACTCCCAAAATATGCACTGTGATGGAGAAAAGTATTACTTGACTAAGACTTTATGTCATGATGGTAGTTCTTGTCAACAAGCATCGTAACCTGTAGTGACCAATAGCATTCAACACCCACTCAGTCTCAAGTATGTATTTGGTGTGTCTGTTTCCTGCTTAGTTTCTTTCAATAATGACAGTACTTATGAGTCAAAACCGCTACATCTAGCTTGCTGGTAAACACACTGGTTTCGTCAATTTGTATCCATCTCAATCAAATCATTGTTCCTTTTAAAGAACACATTTGTGAGCTGAAGTAAAACAATAATGGAACAAAATATTGTGTAAACTTCTATTAGATATGTAGAAAAGTGAAGCAAGTGAATAAGTGACCCTAACAAACTAGGTCAACCCAATCGTCCTTAGATTGTCCCTACAAGAAAACCGTGTGTGTGTTGGGTTCATTTGTAAACCTCTTTCACATCGGTGTATGGCTGGTTGCTTTTATTTTATAAAAGCATGCATGTGCCAGTATTATCGCTACACACTGACATTTGACACGGCCTCCATAATGATGCGCTGGGTATGACAGTGGCTGTGTTGGCTAAGACGGCTATCTAGAAAACTTGTTAGCAGTGAGTATTCTAAGCACTAATTCCATGTACTAGTTCTAGTGAATTTCGCCAATTAATTTGATTGAGCCAAGCAAAAAGATGACTTATCCTCACTGCAGACAAGTGTACAAAATATGGTACCCCCATGTTCTGTCCACCAGACCCAATGTGAATCGTCTTTTCAGCTCACCACACATTTTTTCCAGTCTCATTGCTTTACCATTACAAGATTGGTTGTTTGGATTTAAGCCAGTTAGAGGAGGCTTAAAAGCCTTAAATAATATGCAAACCTTTTTGTGACACATCCATCAGTACTGACTTGGCTAACAACATTTGGACCAGTGCAGCAGAGCAGACCTGCACAATGCATCTGGGGTCATTGCAACAGACGTCTTGCACATGGATGGATTAATGGCAACCGCCACTGATGATTCCCCAACCTGTGCCTTGGAAGTGTAGACAGCGAAGTGAACACCGCTGAGAAAGATTAATATTCCATTAATCAAGTTTTTAATGCCAAACAAAATACCAGTACACAATAATAAATGCAGACAACAATACGTTGTATCGCTATTTCCCAACTCGATAGTATTGAAATGTGCATTTTATTAATTGTGTTTTGTTTATTTTCTGCAGTGATTAGCACGCAGTAGGCTAAAACACCAGCCCGCATGGAAAACCTGAGCTTTCTTCCAAAGATGGAGCTGATTTGCCTCACAATTCCAGTTCCTCCTGGACGCATGACAGAAGGCTGCGAACCTCGTGCAACACAATCAGCCACCAGCCAAATGTTGGTAAATCTAGTTTGTGGCCGGTTAGGATTGTACATACCCAGCCATATTGGCAAGTGAGTGGCTATTGTAGGGTTATTTATTTAAACTTTCCATCTACTTTCTAACTGGAGGGGCCTCCTTTAAATCTTATTTTGATTGAATAAATCAGTGAATTCAAATCTTTGAAATTAATATAATGTGAAAGCCTTACACAGATATCTGTAAATTGGGGCTGGCCTGTTTTCCCAAGAATCTGACAAATTGTTGAATTCCATCTGTATCATTGTGTGTCTAGAAGGGAAATATACTTGATTAGTATTTGCTTTCCGTTGGCCTCTTCCATTGACTTACAGAGTAGCAATGGCACTCGTTTAATTACTTTTGAATATGTCCTGCACAACGAGATAGTAGTTTGTCTACAAACACAGATAATTCATCACTTTTTCTGCTCTATGATTATTAGGGTAGTTGTGACGTTCCGCTGACAGGTTACCCGCCATGTTCCCCACATGTCACCTCCACTACCCCAGCAAGAAGCAGCTGATAATATGATTGCTCCAGCAGTGCATCAGATGTGGCCTAATGATCACAGTGCCACACAGTTTGTAAACAAACTACAATCTTGTGTCACTGCTGGCACTCGTTTTGAATAAGCATCTATTCAGAACCCATTGGAAATCTTTGGAAAGTAATTAAAAGTGCATTCCCCTCACACAAACAGTAGCTAGGCTACTGTAATTGCAAGTCAATGGAAGTGGCTTAGTGAAGGCAAATGCTCTCCCAGCTTACCCTTCTGGACGCACAATGATGAATTTGGAATGAAACATTTCATCTGTATCAGGGTAAGACAAATGCCAATTTACAGATATCGCAACGTATCCCTTTTAGCAAAACAGCATCTATATTGTTCGGCTTTAACTTTTTAGTTTTACCTTATTTATTTTTACTTTTTAATTTATTATTACGACTCAGTCTGTATATATGTCAAATGTACTATGCCCTTTGATGCTGCGCTAGAAGTCTTTTGGTTCCCATTCACGTGTTAACAGACTTTCATGTGACTGAAAGGTCTCTCCTTCAGACATAGGAGAGAACTCTAAAACCCTGGATGAGTCGCTAACATTAAACTAAGATGATGTGAACAGCATTACAGTTAAGATAATTTGTATGTGTGGCAACAATTTTCCCTTTGTAACATCAAAATCCTAAATTATAAAATGTTAATTCACACCATGAAATTTGATTTAATTCATCGTCTTTAGAATGGAATATACATGAAAGCAGGCTTCCCATGAGTGACCTTTTTAATGTATTTTTCCTAACTGAAATAATCGGTGGCATGTTAAACAGAATTCATGCCTATTTCATGCATATTTAGTTCAAAGGGCAGTTCAAACATCACAAAAAAATGATCTTTTTGTTTTGAAAATGTTGAACCATCATGGGTTTTAAGTTATTTGTAAAATGGCCACAAGTGAAAGATGGTCATTCGTTTTCAGAGCCACCTATTGGAATCTGTGATTAATGTAATGTCAATGTAATGAGTAATACTTAACAGGCAGAACAATATCAATTGAAAGAATGGGATATGTAATGAGGTTGTGTTGCAACTTTGAAAGAAGGTAGGAAGAATGTTGTGAGCCATAACGGGGTTGTATAGAATAATCCATGGCAATCAGAAAATCCCCTTGCAGCAGATACACTGAAGAGAAGCCGTGCCAGTTATAGCCAGTCCACCACACTCCTCCAGACGGAGTGCTGTGCAGACACACGTGGGCCTCCCGAAAGGCAGACAAAACCACAGCGACTCGAGTCATGTCGCATCTGGTGATATAGCCCAGCACCAGACAGCCTGACAAAGACCATACTTTGTCCTCCTAGCAACTGTGTCTGTGACTACGGCTGTTGGTCAAGGTAGATGTGCTCCGGAGTGTCTTGAATGGCTCTCATGATGACATGCCTTGTGACCCAACACGGGTGCGGATCGAGGCAGCGGCTATAACAAATCTGTTGAGAGGCCGTGCCTAATATCATCAGTAAGATTAGTAATGGTCTTGTCATGGGATGGGGGTGCGCGGCTCCTTGTTCTCCTCCTGTCCACCCACCATAACGTCCCTGCTGCTGCTGACCTGGCAAATTCCTGTTTGAAATGCAAAATAGGACAGTTTCTCTTTCTCCTTTTTTTCCATTGAGAGTGGATCTATAGCCATGGAGCGATGCTGAGTTAAGAGAGCAGGATTAACAAGGGAACGGTTAACCTCTACTTAAAGTAATTTATGTCAGAAAAGTGCATGGTTTCAACTCATGGCGCTGGTAAATGGCGGCGTTATTTCTATTATGTCATGTGTGTGCATGTGCATAGACCCTATGGGACGACTGCACAGATCAGCTAATTATAGTATATGATGGATACTGAATCTCTGGCTGCAGCCTAAAGGATCTCTGTTGTTTAAATACCCGGCCTAGCTCCACCGTATCCTCCCTTCATGCATGTCGATCTCCATTCAGGGTCAAAACGGTTATTTCCGTAAAGAGTAAAAGAGGGGTTGGAAAGGTTGGGTTAAGATTAAAGATTGAGCTCAGGAAAACTTGCCTAAGCAGAGGGAGTAAATCATTGTTTTCCTCCCATTTGGCCTGGCTATAGCATGGTTTGAATTATGGCACTCAAATATATATATATATATATATATATATATATATATATGCAAGTACTTTATCTTGAAATATGCCAACGTCACCCAGATCCACGCAGCCCCATGTGATACGGTGGCAGTAAACACAGAAAACACAGAAAACACGACCCATCGTTGACAAAGCAACTGCGTGTGTCTTCTGTGCACATGTGTGTGTGTTTGAAACGTTTTGTCTTTGCTGTAGGAGGCTGGGGTAGGGTGGGAGTGGGTGAGTAGGTCAGGTCTAGACTGGCTCTGTATTACAGTACATACCAGCATATCAGCTGGGAGCAGCTCCCTGCGTTCATTTATAGCCGTGGCCTTGTGTCGCTGCACGTCTGCCTGGCAACTCCCAGCGCTCTGCTGTTTCAGCTCCTCAGGCCGACCCACAGCTCAGACACTTTGGCCCCGTTAAGACGTGCTGCACATCTAATTACTACATGCACGGCATTCTTGTGTGTGTGTGTGTGTGCGTATGCGTGCTCGCTCGCTCGCTCGCTGACTTGACACTTTTCTATTTTTTTCTTCCATGACTTGCAGGTCCTGAGGGGCTCCTATTGATGGAGACGGTGGGCAAGATGTGGAGCAACTTGCGAAGCAAATGCCATACCCTGTTCCACAGCGACAGCTCCGGTGCGGCCTGCGACGGCATCGAGGCGGACGCCGTCCACTGCGTGGTGGACCTCTGCCCGGGAGGCGGTCCCGGCGAGCCCCAGGCCTCTGCGGCCCCCAGCCCGTCTAGGAGCATCCTTCCGCTCCCCCTGGTCACAGCCGGGAGAAGACACCACCACAACTGTGTGTCCGATATCCCCCAGATCGTGGAGATCACCATCGACAAGGACACGGAGGACATGCGCGGCGGCACGGCGGGCGTCCCCATGGCCCGCAGAGACTCCTACTCCCGGCACGCTCCGTGGGGGGGCAAGAAAAAACACTCGTGCTCCACCAAGACCCAGAGCTCCCTGGAGGCCGACCGGCGGTCCGCCAGGTCGCGAGGCAGCGGGATGCGGCGCGACCGGCGCTACGGCATCAGCTCCATCCAGGAGATCGGGGACTGTGCGGGACCCGGCGCGCGGAGCCTCGGCGTGCGCTCGCTGCGCCAGCGGCTCAGCGACACCGTGGGCCTCTGCCTGCCGCTCTCGGCCCGCCGCCGCTCGTCCAAAACCCCCGTCGGGTCCAAGCGCAAGATCCACCTGACGGAGCTCATGCTGGAGACCTGCCCCTTCCCGCCCGGCTCGGACCTGGCCAACAAGTGGCACCTCATCAAGCAGCACACGGCGCCCGTCAGCCCGCATTCCTCCACCGCCCTGCTGGACGCTTTCGATCCGGCCCACTCCTCCCCCGAGGACGAAGAGGAGCGCCTGCGCGAGCGCCGCAGGCAGAGCATCGAGGAGGGCGTGGACCCGCCGCCCAACGCCCAGATCCACACCCTGGAGGCCTCGCTGTCGGGCTCCTCCCTCTACAAACTGGGACCAAAGATGGCGCCTGGCGTCGGAGAGGGCTCGGGGGAGGGGGTCGCCGGGCCGTCGGGGGCCTGCGGGCCGGCGCTGGCCACGGCTATGGCCACGGCCCAGGACTGTGACTCCGAGGAGGACTCGACCACCCTGTGTCTGCAGGCCCGCAGGCCCAAGCAGAGACACGCCTCCGGGGACGGCCGGCAGCAGCAGCAGCAGCAGCAGCAGCAGCAGCAGCAGCTGCAGCCGGGGCCCTGGAAGGTCCACACCCAGATCGACTATATCCACTGTCTGGTGCCGGACCTGCTGCAGATCACGTCGTTGCCCTGCTACTGGGGCGTGATGGACCGCTACCAGGCCGAGGCGCTGCTGGACGGCCGGCCCGAGGGCACCTTCCTGCTGCGCGACTCGGCCCAGGAAGACTACCTCTTCTCCGTCAGCTTCCGCCGCTACAACCGCTCGCTGCACGCCCGCATCGAGCAGTGGAACCACAACTTCAGCTTCGACGCGCACGACCCGTGCGTGTTCCACTCGTCCACCGTGACGGGCCTGCTGGAGCACTACAAGGACCCCAGCGCCTGCATGTTCTTTGAGCCGCTGCTGACGGCGCCGCTCCACCGGACCTTCCCCTTCAGCCTGCAGCACCTGGCCCGCGCCGCCATCTGCCGCCGGAGCACGTACGACGGCATCGGCGGGCTGCCGCTGCCCCCCGCGCTGCAGGACTTCCTCAAGGAGTACCATTACAAACAGAAGGTGCGCGTGCGCTGGCTGGAGCGGGAGCCGCCCCTCAAGCTCAAGTAGCGCCGCGGGGGGGCCGCGCACGCACATGCACACGCACGCTGGGAGGAAGTACAAAACTCTTTGAACAGATCCGCCCCCCCCTCCCACCCCCCGTCAGCCAATCAGGAGTGGCGGTACTGCAGCCCTCCGCTGAAATGGCAGTGGATGAACGGAGTCTAGGTGAAAACAAGCTATACAAGATTCATTCTAATCTTTATTTTAGTTATTAACATCACAGAGTAAAAATGACACATGATTATATTCAGTATAACGCTGTCTGGCAAGCGTGTTTTTTGTTGAACAGGTTATTTTGACTTGGGAGGGAGGCCGCAAATATCAGCACTTTGTGTATTTTTCTCTGGTTAGTTCATTTTAATTTTGTCTGCCTGATTCCCCCCATCGTCCGCCTGCCTGTAGACCTACCTGCCTGCATGCAAGCCCACATTCTAGTTGGCTCCCCACAAGGTTAGCTACGTTGTACAGATCACTTTGTGCTTTTCCTTTCCATTTCTTCCCCCTTGCTTCTGCCATGTTCTTGGTTTGGACGGGACGGTGTGTGTCGGTTGGAGAAAAGGCGTCCAGTGATGCACTCGACAAAAAAAACTGCAGTCCGAAGTGTAGACCTGTGCACTTTGCATGTGTATTCGTTCTGTGCCTCTCCTGCGCTCTCTCCTGGGTACACGGTGGTATCCTCCAAGCCAGGGTTTTTCTTCAGAGGTTCGGTGGCCAGCACAGAGCACTAACATTACAGTAGAGCAGCAGATATTGGGGGACAATGCAACATAGTAGTTCATTCCATAGGAACAACAACTTTGACTCGATCAGCAACTAGGAAAACAAAACACTGGCTACAGGCACTTTAACTCATTGCTGGGGGTTGGGGCGATGTGAACCGAGTCAAACATCACTTTACAATAATAACTGACGCCACAAGGCCTTGTATGATGTGATGGTTTGTAATTTGGATATTTTACGATGTGGGTTATGAACATGGAATGGGTGTCGGGGTGTCCCTAATATTTTTCTATTGCTTTCTAGCATTATGGTTTAAGCATTGGCTAAATGCTTAAAACCATGGTAAGAAAATGTATATAGCATGACCAGCTACAACATATTGATGATTTTACTGGAAATATACCATAAGACCAAGAACATCTGAGCAATGTTAAAATATCAGAATAATCCATTTAGATGTGTCGCCCAGCTCTGTGCATACAGTTGTGTACTCACACATGCACACAATCAATGTTCCTCCCTGGAAATACTGTTCACCAGTCCCACCACATTGTGGACTTCTGCTCTAGCCAGAGGCAAGAGTCAAATGTTACTTCAGACGGGAGTGTGTTAAAATGCACTACTCCCGCTTCACTCGCTCATATCTCTGTATGGAGTCCTTCTGGTGCTACGAAAAGGTTTCTGGTGGTACGTCTCCCCTTCTCTAAAACATGGCAACCAATATTGTGTAGTTAAAATGTAGACCCTCTAAAGGATTACCTTGTAACGTTACAGACAGACTGCTACTTAAATGCATAGAGCTGTTTTACGATTCAGTGGCTTTCACATTAACACTTAAAACGTGTCTCACTTTAAAGAGCACTTAAATGATACTGCAGCCTATTCGTGGAAACTGGCATCCCTCTTATCTGGGACTTAATTACAGATTTTTATTTATTTTGTATAATTTCTACTTTGTAGTCTATTGTTTTGAAAAGTTTAAGAAATCTACAGAGTGTAGTTGAGTTGCAACATGCGAACCATTGACTCAACCCTCGCCTCCCCTCAAATCTGGACATGGTTGTCGCCCGCCTGGGTGGACCTATGCTGGTCAGGACCCCATTGAAACACACACAGACTCTAGGCCCATCCATCCGCTCGCTGTGCTTTTATGAGTTGTGCTACACCAGAGGGAAGAGGGAACAAGTACCAACGTAACCCCCCGTGCCTTGAGAGACGAGCGCAGTGGCGCGGCGTCTCGCTGTATGTCAGTCCAGAGCTGGGGCATGACATGCTCCACCGAGCCCCAACTAGACGGTAGCGCGTGTGTGTGTTGGTGTGAGGAGGGTGCTAGCTCTGAGCTCATCTCATTATCCATGGTGCACACCTTTTTATTTTTTATTATTATTATTTTTTTTTTAACGTATGGAACAACAATAATTAGGTGGTGCTATGTTTTTTTTTTTTTTCTTTTTTAAGCTTAGGAGATTTTAATGTCAAGGCTTGACATTGTATTCCAACCATTTCTCTCTCTGTCGTTCAAGTGCACATTTCTACTTTTGAGTTAAAGGTGGAACCAGGAGAGGGCTAATGGGTCTTCTTCAGTGGCTGGGCTACCATCCCCCCCCCAGTTGGTGGTTATTTATATTCTGCTCCTAAAGATTTGGATTAAGATTGTATTCTTATTAATATCAGAGCTCTTTTCATGAGGGTGGCTGTGGGACGAGAGGCTGAAATTGTTATCGAAACTTTAACTTTATTAATTTCAGAAAATATTACAGCTGAAATTTCCATAAGGCGATGATTTAATGACATGGCCAACTTTGAAAGATTAAGACCTTAAATTACGGGGGTGGTATCAGCGGGCAACTAATTAAACCACCAGTACATTTTACCCGTAGCATTTCCCAAGCTTCTGTGAGCAAAGCCTTCATGGTGGATGCTGGCTGTAGCACCGACACCGCCCAGCCCGGGTGTCTCATCGGCGTGCTGTAATAAGAACCCTTTGAGTGGCTCTCTGCGTAGGGTTTTCCATCAATAAGCGTTTAATTATAAGGTCCAGCTGAGATGTACTCACCACTTTCTGGACTGTGAGAAAGTGATTGTTGCCGTTTGCGACTCCTGGAGCTCTATATATAATATTATATGATATTATATATAAATATCTATATAATATAATATATACGATATATATAATATCACGGCACAAAGCGGTGTGCGCCTCCGGATTATATTATTAACCCATAAACGACGGGCATTCCGGCGTCTCTCCCTCTTCCACAACAGGTACAGACACGCAATAGTGGTGATCTCGGCCATGGTTGATGAGAATGAATTGGCATGAATGACCGTTGGCGGGCAAAACGCTCCGTGACAAAATTCGCCCCGCGACACGTTTCAGTGCACACATTAAGCACAGCGACAGATTTCGCTGAGTCGCGCGACAACATACACATGTTCGCTCGAACAGGTGAAAATTGTGTCTCGGTGTGAACGCACAGTAAAGGTGGAAGGTGGAACTGGCCTACCACCCACTGAACCTACATGGCCCAACCCCCTGGCCTTCCAGCGGAGTCCGCCCAGCACACGGCAACAATGCCACCTTCCTGAATTTCCACCTGTCTGGTTGTGCTGCGAGCAGAGACCCACACCCCCCGTCACCCCCCTAACCCACAGCCCCACACCACCCTCCCTGGCAGAGTCCCACCCAAACCCGCCAGCGCTAATCGCAGGCTAAATTTACCTCTCGGCGATCTAAATTTACCAGGTGCTAAAAGGGCCACTCTGTGTTGCCTAATAGGTGCTGACTGAGTCTTTGGTAACAGAGAAGGGACTCAATTTTTTTTTCTCCCCCCCCCCCCGTACCTCACCCTACTCCTGTTCGCGTTCCTCCACGGCATATTCACACTATACCTGTGGTGGTGTTGGGGAGGTGAGCCGGTGGTTTGTGCACCAAAACTGGACAGCTCAGTCTCTAGTTACCATAGAAGAAATGAGAGAGAGAGAGAGGGTCTTCAGAGCTGGACTGAGGCCTGGCTTACAGTAGTTCTCAGCATTAGTTGAAGTAAATGGCACTTTAAATGGATTGTTTTTGCATCGGGTGTGGCTGCTTGAGGTGGAGTAAGGAGGTGTACAACGTGAGCAAGGTGGGGGTCTCGGATGAGAGACTGCGCTCTCTGATGAGTGAGTGGGGGGGGGGGGGGGGGACGTGAGGCGACGGCAATGAACTTGTCAGTGGATTTTATTTAGTCATGCGTGCGTGTGTGTGAACGGACAGAGCCACATGATGATGATGATGATGATGATTAGGAGGAGGAAGGGGGTGTTTTGATGGACAGCCTGTTTAGTGTTAGATCAGTCTGGATCCTGGTGGTCAAGGCCCCTCTCCTCTGGCCCAGGGGCAGGTGTTGAGTCGGCCCCCTCTGGCCTCTTTTCCCCATGGGAAACCACGTACGTGTACCATGTGTGTGTGATGTAGCACCATTTCTAGCGTGGATATATATATATATATGAATAACGTTTTTTGTCTGGGGGGGGGGGGGGGATTTTTTTTTATTTTGCATTAATTATTTGTTTGCACCCTTGAACAAGTGTCATCGAAAAGAGTATCGCACACATCCTCATGCATCAGTTAGGGGTTTGTGAATGTGTGCGTGTGTGTGTGTGTGTGTGTGTGTGTGGTGTACATGGATCACGTAACGCCAGCACCGCCTCTCGATGTGACTCAACCCACCACCACCACCACCACCTGAGAAATTGTTGAAACTGACACCCTTCAACCACTCCCCACCATGGGAAAGACAAAGGACGGGTGTTTACATGTATGATCTATGTTCTTGTGCGGGGGGGGAGGGGGTAGTTTGCAATTGAACTATTTTAAACTTGTGTTGTTAGAACCACACTTATTTTAGCTGCACTATGAGTGCCTCGCTGGTGGCAGGAAACCACTGGGTCTGGGCTGGACGGGAGTCTCGTAAACTCCCCCTATTTCCCTCCTCCCTGCCCCACTATGACTCACGGTTTCAGCTGCTCGGAGGACAGAAAAAAAACTAGACTAATTATTTTAAAGACAAATTTTATTCTTTCCCATATATATTTCTCTTGGAAAGCTGGGCTAAGTGCTATATGCAAACATTAAAATAATGTGATGTATGACTTAAAAAAAAAAAAAAGGTAAAATAAAATATTATTTTTCATTATTACTTCTCCCTAATATGCAATGGAGTGGGACTCTTGACAAAATGGTTGCAATCCTCTGTCACTTTAAAATGCTGTATGTGCACATTGGTTGCTGTGGGGATGCGGGGGTGTCGAGGTCGACGGGACTTGACAAAAGATGGGAACCAACTAAACGGTTGTCATTCTCCAGCGCCTCCCTTGTGTTCCCGGGCCGCCTTATTCCTTATTCGTTCTGACCAATCGGGAAGGACCCTCGTGAGCCCCTCCCACCTGACCCACCCTCACCACCACCATCCCCTCCAGACGGGGCAGCAGCCCCACCTCCACGGGCCAACCGAACACTCATGTCAGATGAATATCACTGTTCCAGTTTTTGCTTCTCTCTCTCTTTCCCTCTCTCTCCCTCACTCCTTCCTTCCTCTTACTTTGCTTTTCTTTAGCCCGGTTTCTGCCGTTTCCTCCTGCTGTCCAGGAGGGTTTGGAGAGTGTAAATGACGTTATCATGTTCACGTTTTCACCGTTTATGTTCTGTATCTCTGTGCTTCATCCACCACCACCACCTCCCCTCCACTTCAAAAAAGTAGAAGCAAAATCCACTTTTTTTGGTTTCCCCGGAGTATAACCTGTTCATTTTAAAGAGCCGTATGATGGGACACTTGTAGCTGTCACTATTGGTGCTTGGCTTACGCTTCATTGTCTTAATATTCCAAATAAAACTTTAAGTGTATTCCATCGTGGTCAGTGTTTTAATGTTTCAACATGACTGGGGAGCCTTTGCGGTCATTATGCTGCTCTTAAAACAAAAAAGAAAAACAACTTTAAAATCAATGTGTAACTGATTTAGCGATTTATATACATAATATGCTTTTAGTTTATTTTATTTCAGCTAGTTCGTTTTTGTATCCAATACGTGTGGATGTGGCCCTACTGTGTGCTACTGTGACCCTGTGTCTGGTTTCAGGTTTTCTCTCTGAATCCAAGGTCTGCATGGACGACGCACCGAGCCGTCCTCCAGGATGCAGAGCTCTGCAGTAGCTCGGCTCTTTCTCCCAGGCTGCCTTTTCCTTCGGTTGGCTGAAGCCAGGCAGATGCAACCAAATGCTGCCTGGAATGAAACCGTCTAATATTTGTTCATTTGACATGATGTATTAATAGCACGTGGGGTTATCGGTTTCAAATGTGCTGCTCAATTGCTTATAAATAATTGAGGCTCTTCCTGTAGGGCAGTGTGCCGGGGAGGAGAGCTGGTATCAATTGGGCAGGACGGTGCGGTCGGAGAAGAGAGACATTGCACAGCAGATGAACTTTAAAACCACAAAATACTAGAGTGCTTTGTTACCCTGTCGAAACCCCCAAAGACACTGTCGTTTCCAGGGGCCAGTGTGGCTCTAAATGCCAACCCCATAGCTGGCAAGACATGAGCTCTGTTGACTAGGTTTTGAAATCCAGAGCTTCATTGTTTTGGAAGTTCTTGACGACGGATCAATCCACAGGGTTTCGTCCCACTGTGGTGTTGTCTTCCTTCCTGAGAGTCCTCATCCAGCCCGTCTGGGTCCCCAGAGTGTGATTTGGAAAACGGCAGTTGGCACACCAAGCCTCCATAAGTAGTTGGTTATTGGCAGGCCTTTTGAACGCGCGTTAATGGTGAGAACCATCACTCAAGCTGTCTAGATGTATTGGTCAGTGGTGCGTAAACCTGCCCCACCCCCCCCCCCCAACACACCGTCACAGTCTGAGCTTTTGCAGGAGTTTATTTGAACTGAACCCCACCGGATCCACACCAGTCCTCCCGTGTCTCTTACTCTGAGAGATCCACGCAGAGAATACATAGAGTGGAACTCAGGGCAACTGAACCGACCGCAATGGCTGTGCTCGAAGAAACTCTGTTTTTTGTTTTGGGATTGCCTGTTGAATTTCCCAAAATACCATATCGGTATCGATGATTCCTCTGTCTTTCACAAAGTTAGTGTGAGCAGCATGTTTACTATGGTAGCTAACGTGGCTTTTCAATACCATGCGTGTTAAAGTATCTTAGGTTCCCTTCATAGAATGGTCAATCAAAGCTTTCCACGGGTTGTTTGGCCATCGGGACTCAATAAATCACCCCAAGGAGCTTGGAATATTCCAATGTGAGTGTTTAAAAGTCAAAGTCGATTTATGACTCAAATTAGGCAGAAGCTGTCATCCAAGTTTTCTTTTGTCTCATGCTGTCATTTTCCACTAGTATGTAACACTTACGTACTCGCTTGGCTAATTGGATTGCACACACCATATACACCGATCCTGACAAACTTTTCTCAAGACTGGGATTCACCAGTAGTGACAACATATCAAAGCTTTGATGGGTTGGTGGGTTGATAGTTGGTTTGTCTTTTGCTGGTCAGCCAAATGGCCTGACTTGGACTTCTACAATGGCTAAATATGACATGAGTATAATATTAAAAGCACCCCCAAACATTCCTTTCTGCCAGTGTCCCGGACCGAAGCAGCCTGGATTCTATTCTGAGAATCTGTTCTGAACTCTTTGAGTGACTTCACAGGTTTAAAGGACTTAACAGTACAGGCGGAGGAGAA
>NW_028180262.1:10000-12919 GCF_964030765.1 Micromesistius poutassou | reverse complement strand
AGCAAGCATCACCATTGTACCCCATATACAGAAACGTATGCTCGCTGGAATCTCATGATTCATGTTTTCCCATGCCTTTCCTTTCACAACAGCTAGAGAAAACATCAACAGATTCTTGTCACAGAGTTCTTTGGCGGAAATTACTAAATTTTTCTTTAAAAAATACCACATTACGGCTTTTGAGAAGATATGAACTCACATTTTCTCATCTTTTCGGTCAATCGCATTGCAAAAATGAATAAAATTCAATTAGTTGTACTGCCTTTTTATATGCCTTTTTATACACACACACACACAAACACTTTATGAGTAGCAAGTTAGATCAGGCGTAATTGCTGGACTTCCAGAGTTTTTGCCAGCTCTCTTTCTCAGACGACCTTGATTAACAGAGGTAAGGACTAGCGACGGCTCAAATCATTGGCGGGGTTGAGGCGGGTGGTGCCCCAGTAGCTTTCCCTTCAGTTTCCTTCGCATCTTTAGCCCATTTCACCCGACCTCGCTCATAGTTCAACCCTGTCCAAGCCGATGAATAGAAATAAAAAGTTTTTTTTTTGTTTTTTTGTTTGCAAGGCAGCGAGACTGCAATGAAGTGAAAAGGAATAAGCACGCACGTCGGTAAAATCCAGAACATGATGTTGGAACGGCGGATCCTCAGCGGCGGTGGGCCTCCCGCGCTCTTCCAGCGTGCACCTGCACTGACTCTAAAGAGGGATCTGGCTGTTTTCATCCATAATCAACGGAGCTATCCAGCAGCCAACCCCCTCTATCCCCCTTGCTCACCACCTCTCTCTGCGTCTCCCCTTTTTTTCTCCCTTCCTCTCTCGCTCTCTCCCTCGCTCTACCTCCTTTCCCCGAAGCCCTCGTCCGCTCTCTACGTCTATCCGTGGCTCTTTCTCCACCTCTCCCCTACCACTCTATCTCCCTCGCTCTTTCCCCCCTCTCTGTAACTCTCTCCCACTCTCTTCCCCTCGCTCTACCCCGCCTATCTCTCCCCCCCCTCGCTCTTACGCCCTCCCTCCCCCTATTACTCTCCCTCCCTCATCTCCCCTCTCTCTCTCCCTCTGTACCTCTCTCTCTCCCTTTCTCCCCATCCTTCCCCCCCCCCCCACCCTTGCTCTCCCGCCCCTTTTATCTCCCTCCCCCCTCCCCCTTCCTGTCTCAGTATTCAGCTCATGTCCTCCCCTTCTGCCTCCCCTCTCGCTGCGGAGGCTAGAGGTCTGTGCTCAGAGAGCCGCCCCTCATTACCTCAACGCTTGGAAGCCAGACCTACCGTTTTTACCTTTCTCTCGCTCACGCACACACACACACACACATACGCATGCACGTGTGCACAAGTGTTGGGGCGATTTTCCGATATAACGGTATATCACGGTGGTAAGAAATGCTGACGGTGTCCAAATATGTCTCCCGTTATAAGCGCTCGTTTCATCTTTTTTTCCCGTACTCATTGAAATTTCTTTAACCGCCACTGATGCAGGGCGGTGCTTACTGTCTGCTGCTCTATTGGAGGATAGAGAATGCAACCTGATGTCAGCCAAGCCAGTGGGATGTGCTTAAGCACGAGCCCATGAAAGTGAAGGCGCTGAAATGGCAGCTAGCTCTTTCGCCGCCAGACAGTGAACAACCAAAAATCGGATGCAGACGTTCAGAGAAGAACAGGATCAATGTTGGAAAACTTGCTTTCTCCAACACAAGAAACTGGACGCTGGATGCATGTGTCACGTTTCAGAGAAGAAACGCAAAATTAGTGAATGCCCTTTAGTGTACGTTGAATTTAAATTTGACAAGACTCAATTGAATGCTGGATTGAATTTAAGTTTTTAGCCTTCCAAAAGTTAGCCATACCTCTATGAATGTGCACAAAGTTTAGGCAGTATAAATATTGATGAAAGCAAGGTCTAGAGTGCTGGCGGATTTCTTTGTTACTCTACGAGCAAGCAGGTTAGATGAGTTTGAATGAGCGATGTAAAAATTATGCCTTAAACTTTACCGGCATACATGCCGAACAAAAAACACAAAATACGAAGTTATTGCTGTTGTCAAGCTGGCCTGCTGTGTCAATCGATCTCCAGGAAAACCCGCTCGCCGAAATCACCCCGTTTCCGACAACCGATAAGCAGATATAATGCTGATTTAATAATTCCTTTCGGCTTATAGCCTAGCCGACTAACACAAAGTTATGAATAGCAAGCTTATGAAGGTCATAATTCATCGCTAGTCTATTATTAAAACATGCCTTGTAGCCTCATACTGGATTTGTTAATGGATATATTATGTATGCAACACGAATGTAGAAAAAAGTGATTTGCAGACAATTGCTTCCACCCTGTGGCAGAAGACAGCGTAGCAGCCCGTGGCGCATTGGAAACGGTTTCATAAGATGCGCTATTGCCTAATTATACAAGTTGCCTCTTTTTTAAAGTTATACTATGAACCTCTTTTGGGGAGAGGTCTGAGCGGTTTTAAAAAATGGATTTCCCCCCAACCCCTAACGCACAGACGCACACGTAAACTAGAGCTTGCCGATTTATCGTGATTACGATCTTGGCTTCCCACGATCATGAATCCTGGAAAATCGACAATAACAATAGTAAATACTAGCACGTTTTTGAGCGGGAGCACTTTGAAGGAACATGCATCGCTTACAACCTCACCAAAGCGCCGCACACGGAGCTTGTGTTTAAGCTAACGCTAGCTATCTCTATAAAAGCATAAAGACAGTTTTACGACCAAATTTGTTCACTTTTCTTCGGCGACATTGAAGCATTATGTGCCAAAAATGACATTAAAATCCTTTCCCCATCAATATCATCGTCTTCATAATCGTGATCTCAATCTTGACACCAATAATCTTGAATAATGTTTCTGCCAAGAGCTACCGGCTCTAACACAGACACACACACACACACACCTCTACGG
>NW_028180262.1:0-5000 GCF_964030765.1 Micromesistius poutassou | reverse complement strand
ATAAGGTTCCAGTGACGGACCCCCTCACCTTTCCACGGCCGCCTTTTGTGTTTTATTCTAAGTTCGATCCCATTCTGTGGTATTCTCAGTCACGTATTTAGGCTCGCTCAGCCTTCACTAGGCCAGTTGTGCTCACAGGAATGCCAGTATGACGTATGAAGTAAAAAGACATACACACACACACGCACGCACAAACACACACACACACACACACACACACACACACCCACTCCCTCACAGAGGCATTACGACATCTCAGAAGGATGACTTCAGTTCTTACACCCAACAGATGTTTTTAGTATATTTTTTTTCTCCAGAGGGAAACACCCTGGGTCCTCTCTCTCTCTACCTCTCTCTCTCTACCTCTCTCTCTCTACCTCTCTCTCCGGGTCTGCAGAGTGCACGCCGATGGAGGGGTCAAATGTCACAGGCCGCTTTGACAAATTCATATTTCATAACTCCTCGTGACTCAGTGGCACCGAGGTACGATTCCATGTGGTCCCCTTCTCTTTTAATATTCTGAAAGGACTGAAAGTCTTTCTTTATCCTCCCCCCCACCCCCCCTTGTTCCCCTTCCTGTTTGAGAGGGCCCTGTCTTCCAGGTAAGGGAATTAGAATCCTATACTGTAGATGTGGTCCGCTGAGAGCAAAGAGGCCGCCATTAGCTAGTGATGGCCGGGACGGCCACAACCCCCCCCCCCCTCTTCCACATCTCCCCGCTACACACACACACACACACACACACACACACACACACACACACACACACACACATACAAACGAACACACAGCGCTGTGATAAAGAACATATACTAATGCAGGGGTGAACCATACACCTTGTGTAGGGTACAATGTAATATTTGTGTGTTTGTGTGTCTCTTTAGGAGCGGTTTTTGTGTTCCCTGGGTGTGTGTCTGTGTATATACCATATGTGTGTGTGTGTGTGTGTGTGTTGTATAAAGTCAAAGAGATTTGTGTGCCTGCTTTTGTGAGGTCACCTTTATGTGTGTGAGCATGCATGTACAGGCGCTTGCGTGCGTGCGTGCGTGCATGTATGTGCGTGCGTGCGTGCATGTACGTGTGTGCGTGTGTGTGTACCTCTGGGGTTGCAGATTAGATCACGTTTATGAGCGCAGGGCGCCCTCAGGACATGCTGGATAAACACCAACAGATAAACGCCTCCACCATCCCCACCCTCCATTCTTCTCCCATTCCCCTCCTAATTTCCCAACCTCCTCCTCTATCTCTGTCCATTTCTCTATCCAGCAATTCCCGTTCTATCTTTCTTTCCCTCTCTCCCTCTCTCTGAATCTACCTCTCTCTCTCTCTCTCTCTCTCTCTCTCTCTCTCTCTCTCTCTCTCTCTCTCTCTCTCTCTCTCTCTCTCTCTCTCTCTCTCTCTCTCTCTCTCTCTCTCTCTCTCTCTCTCTAAATCTCTCTCTAACTGGCTCTCTCTAAATCTCGATATCTCTCTCTCTCTAACTACATCTCATTGTCCCGGGGCAGGGCACTACATCACGCCTCCCAATAAACCCGTCAAGTACCACAAACAGACCCCCACCCTCACCCCCACCCCCCCCCCCCCCCAGCACACACACACACACACACACACACACTCCCCATTCGTGCCTCGTCCCCCCTTTACTCGATTGCACCATCGTCAAAGCCACATTCAGCGGAAAAAAGTACATCAACAGCATTACCTTGTAGGGATGGACTCCATGTCCCCAAAAACTGCTAAAACACACACACACACACACACACACACACACACACACACACACTATCATTTCAGGAGAGATTACCTCTGGCAACTTGCTAGCTGATTGCTCCCGATAGCTCAACCATTTTGAAGAAATTGTCTATTCGGCTACCGGTAAAAAAGGGAACAAGTGATGGGGTGAGAGTGGCGGGAAGGAAGCGGGTCTAGAGGGGTGGAAAGGCCAACGTATCTCCCTGCTAGCTACTTCTTGTGTGAAGTTGTGTTCGCAAAAAGGCTAACCCTCTCAACGCCTGCTGTTATGAATGAGCCTAGGCAGCTAGCTGGCAGAGACCTACCAACGCATTGCTGGAAAATACAAAAACGGCCACAAAGGCGGTGTAGCATAGGCCAAAATCAACCAATGGTTTGGAACCATGTTATTATCGGGCCCCAAGAAGTGTTCAGACAATTTCATAGACATACACACATAAACACACGCGTACAGTGTATGCATAACCTGAGTGCCCTGCGGCTAAACCCTGGATTAAGGGGACATTTTGCAGACTCATTTCTCTCTCTCTACCCCCTCTCTCTCTAACCCTCTCTCTCTCTCTCTCTCTCTCTCTCTCTCGCTGGGAATGTAGAGATTCCCTTCGCTCCCCGTCTCTTTATCTTTCCCTTTCTTTTTTTTTTAGCTCCAATGATGACAGCGGCGAGAGAGAGAAAGCGGTCCGGGTCCAGAAATCCGGCGCTGCTAATCCACAAGTTCCCCTCCCTCTCCCAGTCCTCCTCTACAATAACAAGCTCCTCTCAGGCCCCCGGAGTCGTCAGAGGTAAAGTATTTAACGCGCTTGAATGGAGCGCCAGAGAGCGAGAGACACAGAGAGAAAGACTGAAGAGAGAGGGACACGGAATGAGACAGATAGAGAGAGAGTAAGAGAGAGTGAGAAAGAGGGCCAGAGGAGAGGTTTAGGAAATCGACTGAGATGTGCGCATGGTAAGCTCTCCCACTGGCAAGATGTCTACACCTGAGAAAGGATGCGGAGAAAGAAGACATAGAGAGAGAGAAATGGAGATATAGATAGATAGAGACAGAGAGAAGGGCAATGTTGTGCTCTTCTAGTCTCTCTGCTTTCTGTTATTCCTCTGCCAGTCATCACAGCCCAGGGACATTATGTGAACTGTGTGTGTGTGTGTGTGTGTGTCTGTCAGGATATTGTGCATATTTTGTGTGGGTTGGAGAGTGTGTTGTTGCCGTACTGAATGTGTACATGCTTTATTCATCTCAAGGCCAAAAGATAAAACACCTCTCCCGGGAAATAGAGCAGTGTGAAATGTGCGACTCACATGCATGAGCACCAACACACACACAGACACACACACACACACACACACACACACACACACGTATGTGTGTGTGTGTGTGTGTGTCTTGCATTGTTGACATATAAAATATGCGAATGTGTATCTCTTAATGTGGGAGACAAAGCCGCAGAGGAGTGAAAGAGAGAGAGAGAGAGGAGTATTAGAGAAGAAGTGAAAGAGAGAGGAGTGAAAGAAGGAATGAGAGAGAGAGAGAGAGAGAGAGAAGGAAGGAGTGATCGAAGGAATAAGAGAGACAGAGTGGAGTGAAAGAGAGATGATTTCAAAAGACGGAATGAAGGTAAGAGCAAAGGGGAGAGAAAGAAGGAGGGATTGAATGAAGGAAGGAACAAGAGAGAGAAAGTGAGAGAGAGAGAGAGAGAGAGAGAGAGAGAGAGGGCGCGCGAGAGAGTCAAATCACTTCTTACAAGTCACTTCTTTAGAGGAGATGGGAAGAAACAAAGAGAGAGAGACCTAGTCAGACATGGAGAGGGGGAAAGAGACATCTCCAAGTCACTTTAATCTTTCCCTCTTCCCCTCTCACTCTCCGTATGCATCTCTCTCTCTCTCTCTACAGTATTGTCCTGAACGCAGCTGTGCTGATGGAGTGGCAAGAGCATTGAGTCAATCATTAGCAGATCATCCCTGCAGCCAAATCACACCGCTAATTAATCCAGCCTAGCAGATTAGCACAGTCTGAGATAGGCTGGGAAGATAGACTGGGAGAATGGGGACTAAGATAGGCACAGGCCAGCCAGCTCACTCATTCACTGACTCACTAATTCACTCACTCCCTCGTGTATGTAAACAGAGCACACACACTCATAACCAAAAGCACACACACACACACACACACACACGCACACACACACACACACAAAACAACACACCCAGCATTGTACACAAATCCACATGTTGGAATGCGGCCTTGCACATACAGTATAAACAGAAACGCAGACACACACACACACACACACGCACACACACACACAACCCATCCCAGGCCCACAGCTGTTCAAATTGCCCCCCATCCGCGCACACGAGAGCGCCGTGGTGATGTATCGTCGCCCACGCACGGCGGCATAAGACAAGCGCCGCCGAGACCCTGCAGAGCACACAAACATTCATCATGATGACAAAGCCCCCCCCCATCCCCACACACACAGACACACACACACACACGCACACTTCTAAACATTTCCATCAGTAGGCGACATGAAACAGCCAACCCCCCCCCCCACCACCCACACACACACACACACACACACAGAGACACATCACAGCTGGTGATGCGTGCAGACGGCTCCATCATACATGGCCTCCTGCCCCGCGTGACATTATCACAGAGAGAGAGAGAGAGAGAGAGAGAGAGAGAGAGAGAGACGCAGAAGAGAAAGGGAGGCGCGGAGAGAGAGAGGCCCGACGGGAGAAGGGGGCGAGAGAAAGTCAAAGCGTGAGTGACAGACGACCTCTCTCCCATCCCTGTGAATAATTCCTCCTCCACGCTCCACATCATGTGACAACGTGTAGGTGTGTGTGTGTGTGTGTGTGTGTGTGTGTGTGCGTAACTGGGTGTGTTTTTGTGTGTCCCCATTCTAAACAATACCTGTTTTTCGATTTGTGTCGTTTCCCCGTATGTGACCCTCACTGTGTGTGTGTGTGTGTGTGTGCGTGTGTGTGCGTGTCTGTGTGTGTGTGTGTGTGTGTGTGTGTTAATGCTAATATCACAGATGTAAAAAAAAACCTCTCCCTGTTGCTGGGGAGAGATAAACTCTCTCTCTCTCTCTCTCTCTCTCTCTCTCTCTAATTAATCTCATCTCATCAGAGGAGACGCAGCTCAGAGTCTTCCTCGCACTCCAGCACGCCACTCCGCGACTCTGAACCGCCGCCGCCTCCCTTCCTGTCACACCTGACGTCACCCTTCCTGCCGCCGACCC
>NW_028180263.1:0-17987 GCF_964030765.1 Micromesistius poutassou | reverse complement strand
CCTCAGACATCGAGGGCTGTGAGCATGGCTGGCAGAAGTTCCACGGCCACTGCTACAGGTAGGGGAGAACCAGATCTTTACTGATCTCGTACCGCATCTTGAATCGGAAAAACCCATTCGATCACATCACAACTGTGGGGGCGGAAACCCTGCCCTTTGTTTTCAAAGACCGTTCACTACTTCGCAACACACAAGAGGTTGGTGGTTTGGATCAGCAACAAATAATGTGCGCACAATTGTTATAGTAGTTACTGTTAGCAAAACAAAAAACTGTAATGGGCAAGATGTATTTTATTATTGTCGGAGTATTGTCCGTACATCATCATCATCGTCAACTTTTATTATTAGACTCAAGGTCCGTTTTAAAAAGACATACAATACAAAAAATAGACAACACACATATACATCAGAACAAAAGCATTCCCGCCTCTTAGAAAAGGCACTTATTCCAATATCTCCAATGGTGTGACTGGTGCCGTACTGCACTATAACTTGGGGTGCAGACTGTGTGTTTGTGGTACACCGATGACCCCAATGACGGTAAACGTCTCTCCCGCGGGAGACGATGAGACCTGTACCAGAGGCTGCATCGCTGCACCGTCACCGTCCCACACAGCCCCGCTTGATCCAGTAAACACCGCCGCTGTGATGATGTCCCTTGTACGGGCAGCGCTGGCACATCCTGACACTGTGTGAACCCGCCGCGTTAACGAGGCCGCGTAACGAGGCCGCGTAACGAGGGCTGACACTGTGCTCCGTCTGCAGGTACTTCACCCACAGACACACCTGGGAGGACGCGGAGAAGGACTGCCGGGAGCACAGCGCTCACCTCAGCAGCGTCACCTCCTCCACCGAGCAGGACTTCATCAACGGTGAGTCTGGAGGGAGGGAGGGGGTGTGTGTCTGTGTGTGTGTGTGTGTGTGTGTGTGTGTGCGTGCGTGCGTGCGTGTGTCTGTGGGAAAGAGAACTGGAGCTGGAGGGATACATTTGAGAGGTATGTGTGTGTGTGTGAGTGCGTGTGTGTGTGTGTGTGTGAGTGTGTGTGTGTGTGTGTCTGTGGGAAAGAGAACTGGAGACAAGACCAGAGGGATACATTTGAGAGAGAGTATGTGTGTGTGTGTGTGCGTGTGTGTGTGTGTGCGTGCAGTGCACTAAAGCGCAAAACACATTAGCCCTATATATGCTATAACACATGTGACCTGTGGGTACGTCATGCGGGGTACTCTGTGATGGACCGTTCAGTGATGAGGTCTCACGGGGCTGTGGTGGTGGTGGCGTTGTGGGGCGGGGGCCGTTTCAGGTCTGGGTCATGACAACGCCTGGATCGGCCTGAACGACCGCACCGTGGAGGAGGACTTCCAGTGGACCGACAGCAACGACCTGGTGAGGCTCATGCATGCATCTTCCTCCTAATCACCTCGATCATCATCATCCTCGTTGTGAATGCCATTGAACCAGTTGGATGCAGTGTAATGTTTTGTGTGGCATTTAGCCGCTGCTCTAGAAAAAGATGTTACCAAAAAATATTTGTGTTTATTGTTCTAATTAGTTAATTGTTCTAATTAGTTCATTTATCCTCTCACTCTTTCATTCATTCGCTTATTTTCATTATTTTAACTGCTGGAACGCAATACGCTGGAATCCTATTTATTTTTTTATTTTAATATGAATAAAGTGTAAAACCTTGTGAGTGATGACGCCTGGTAGTGAGGGGTCACAGGTCACAAAAACGGACGGCTGTGTTCCTGCCCTTGCCGCCTGCTGCAGGTGTACGAGAACTGGCGGGAGAGCCAGCCAGACAACTTCTTTGCCGGCGGGGAGGACTGCGTGGTGACCATCGCCCATGAGGACGGCAAGTGGAACGACGTGCCCTGCAACTACAACCTGCCCTACATCTGCAAGAAGGGAACAGGTGGGACACGCCATACGGCACACTTAGCTCCCCGTCGTCGTTAGGACTCCACGGTTATTAATGGTGTAATTAGAGAAAGGTAAACGCAAACATCTGCTCCGACCGGACGGTATGGTGCTATTCCTAGTGGCCGTGCAGTGGTTCAGCCGTATGCTGGACTCTATAGTGCGCTGGGAGTGTGTGTGTGAGTCACGTCGAGGGCCTGGCTGTGTCGTTACAAAATGAGAATGAGAATACACTAAACTGATATTATCTTTGCCGTTGCGGAGAAGCTTTTATCCAAAGCGACGCACAGTGATTAGTGTTTATTTATCTAGGAGCAGGTAGGGGCTCTGCATATTTCTCGAGGATGCTCACGGGCAGACTAGGGACATACACAATGGTGTTCATCATCACGCATTCCTACTGAAGGAGAATTTGCATCTAAGCTCCAGACTAATGTGAGTTGAATGCACACAAACGAATGGCTCTTCCTTTCATTTGTTGCAATTGTTCGCTCAATAGCTCAAACGCAAATGTATTAAATAAAAGACTAACAGAGAGTGGTGGTTCGCAAGTCTCCAGTCTCTATTGTTTGAGATCAGAATGATTGATCTCTCCCCCAGTGAAGGGCTGTTATCCGCGCCTCAGGGCGCACACAGTTTGATTGCGGAGTGGAGTGATTGACTTGAAGGAATCAAAATTGAACCAAAAACATTTCTCACGGTTAGAAAATTGTCTCACCCAATTCCCCCCTCATCTTGCCCTACTTAACATCCCCATTCTACCAAACAGACTCAAACGGTCCAAACGGTTGACAGTTGGACCGGGAGGAACGGGGACTGCGCTGGTCATCGCAATCGCTCTGTCCTATCGGCTTAATCTGCGCCAAGTGATGTCACTGGCCATTCAACCTCTGATAAGTGCTATCTCTTGGCACCGGTGTCAAGTGGGCAAACATAAAAGGAGCATGTGGTCTGTGTGTAGGGAAGGGTTGAATGTGACCAAGAGTTAAGAGTCAGAGAAACGAGAAGCAGAAACGACTGTGAAAGGGTTAGGTGAAATGAGACGAGGAGGGGAGTGGAGGAAGAGTTATATCTACGGTCCAGTAGCTTCTGTGGTCTTGGCTGTGGCCGCTTCTGGCTACAATACTGCAGAGCCCAGTGCTTCCCCTTTCGCTAGGCTACGGCCCGGACACACCAACCAGGGATTCAGTAGCAAGACTGCCCCCTAGAGACCCACCCGGTGCCCTGCAGTACAGGCCTCCCCGGCCACAGCTGGGTCTGTTGCAGATCTGTTGCAAACCGTCTGTAAAGGCTTGAATCGTACATGTGTTTTATTTTTTACTTTACATTACAAAACTGGGTAATAGATAGTAGTGATCATTGTGAAAAAATATAGTGTTTATTTATTTGACAACTAGAAACAATAGACACAAAATCAATTGTGTCTGTGAATACGTTTTCCACATTTTAAATACACTTTCGATTGTTCATATGATGAACTCATCATTCATTTATTACGGTTTTGCTACACTAGTCTTTCTCTTGTGAATCCAATCTTTTGCGTGTCTCCCGTCTGCCCTTATTTGGGCCCCAGTGTTGTGTGGCGCTCCGCCCGCGGTGGAGAACGCCCATTTGATTGGCCGCCGAAGGTCCCACTACGACATCCACTCGGTGGTGCGCTACCAGTGCTCCGAGGGCTTCTACCAGCGCCATATTCCCACCACTCGTTGCCGTGCCGACGGCGACTGGGAGCGTCCCAAGATCATCTGCACAAAGTGTGAGTGGCGCACTGAGCACTCGCTCGCTCGCTCTCTCTCTCTCTCTCTCCCCTGAGATTCAAGATGTAAACGTTGATCAGGAACAGGCCCGCGTTTTTTGTAAAGAAACTGTCAGGAAAAACGTACCCCAACCGACATTTCTCGTCTGGGATTTACACAGTTAATCGATTATTTCATCTCCTTCAAAGGTGTTTTAAAGGTGTCCAGTACACGGTGAGGTCCGGTGAATAAAATGTCTTATGTTAGGATCAGCTGAGGGTGATGCGGTGCCTCTGAAAACATGTATCACGTACCGTACACCACAGCCACTCTACTCTAGCCTGGCTATAGACCGAGCTCAATCGTAGATTGCACGTTGGTCTGGGGAAGCTGCTGTCATTTTCTTCAGCACGAGAGGCGTGATCAACGCATTAAATTGACTCTGTACACAATTGGCTGTGTTAATCCAGCCAATAGTGTGCCAGGGGGGGGAAAGCCAGCTTGGCGATCGGCTCGCGCGAAAACGTATCGAAACTAGAAAAGAAATGTATTGCTCTTCTCCAGACCCGTCTGCACGGCGAACTCAAATCGCCGGCAGAATGGGCTGGGCTGGGCTGGGGGGGGGGCTGCCCAGTCTAACTCTAGCTCAAACTCACGCACAATGGTCTGCCCCATTCTCCACCCCGCCCTCTCTCAGCTCGACGATCCCACCGCTACAGACGCCACCACCGCCAGCACAGAGAGCGCCGCAGCCACCGGCGGCACGGCGCCGACGGACACAGAGCCAGAGAGGACGCCCACGACCACTACTGAACCCAGTCGTACCGACCTCCCCTCCCCAACCACCACCACCACCACCACCAACCACCCACCCACCAACCAACAACACCCATAATGAAAGACAATACGTCCTAGTAAAAACATCCTAATGGTTTCCATTCACACATCTAACACCTTTCAGAGAAGGGAATCGCAGGATTCCTCTTGTTTATTACTGAACATCCTGCTCGCTGTTCCTCTTAACACCCTCCCTCACCCCCTGCTGCTCCTCCTAACTATAGCTGACTGAGATAAGGTCTTTTTTTTTGGGGGGGGGGGGGGTGGGGAGGGATGGGGGTGGGTCCCTTCCCCGCCGCCCCCACCGCTGGTCCACGTGAACACTAAACTGTTGAATCCACCGTTTTAATGAACCCATGATGTCTAATAATCCGAGCCATCCTAAACACGTCCATCATGACTAACCACCCGCCCCCCCCCACCCCCCCCACCCCCCCACCCCCAGGAGCCGGTGGGTCTCGCGTGCTTGCCCGTGCGTGTGTGTGCATGTAAAGAGGAGACGGTGCGAGCGGTATAGTGGGCGTTTTATTTTGACGTTTAAGTTGACTTTGTTCTTAACGGGAGAAAAAATAATAATAAGATGTTCATCCTAGCAAAGCACACAGATGTATTCGATTGCGAGATGGCTTACGGTTCCCATAACCCTTTCTTGAGATTTTTCGTACGTGTCGTAATGGTTATTTTGTTTTCATTGAAGGCCTGAATAGCTAGCTTTATCCTTAGTATATGTTTTTCTAACATTTGCTATATATTTGTTTATTTTGTGCAATGTATTTATTATTAACCGTTTGCTAGTGGATAGGTTTTTATACATAATAATTAAGAGTTTAACATTTGATACACCGCTACACCATTCATACGGTCAATCAGTAACAACACAGATCATTTCATTTCTACTGATTTGTTTACTGTAAATATTGTATTATCTATTGCAGCTAACAGTTTATCATCACTGCAAGCACTCAACTGAATTTGACGATTTGACAATATGGCCTAGTTCTTGAGTACATTAACAAATTCCCAAGATAACTGCTGACTGAATCAGAAAAGCTGAACAAAAAGCACTTTCCTTGTTGCACGGCTAGATTGACATGATAGGTAAGGTGCCTAGACTATTGCTCCAGCCCCTTTGATAAAAGGATCACTACTTCTACTTCTTTTTGGTGTTCTTATGATTTATTTTGTCCCGCTGTTGTGTATCATTCTTAATAAAGATGGAAAAACCAAGACTTTGTTTCCGAACTTTTATTTGATTAAAGCTACTCTTGACTTTCACTCATGGATCTCATCCTGCTAGTCCAATTATGAGGAAGCATTCAATTGATCGATTCACTCAAGATAAAGACCTTTGTGAAGAATGATCTAATTACGTACAATACTGGGGGTATGAAACTTAACAGTTAGTACAGTATTAATTAAAGAAATGACGGGTAACACAAGTTACAGTGTCAGTATCATTTAATATGTTTGCTAGCCCAACTTAAAATAAAACGGATGACAAATGATGAATTGGTTGTAATATCATATCATTTCTTAAAGTCTTCACATATCTAAGTCATGTTATGATGGGAGTGGAATGTTGGTAGTGTCTGTTGCAACCGGAGTCCTTCCATATTTCAGCTCGTTATCAGTTTGGGGTTCAAGGGTCAGTTAAGTGGGCCATCAGCCCGGTGTACAGAGGTCAGGAATACTTCCCCAGCCCCCAATGAAAGCCTCTGGTTACCCAGCGCTGTGAAACATAACATTTCTGGTCAGTTTCGTTTTATCTTGAAACTGTTCTTTTGCCCTTTCGGGACTGTGAAGTGTTATCTTTAAACAGGTTATGATCAAGGAAGCTGATTGAAGGAATGATATGAATTAACTAGCACTAGCTTGTCCTGAGTAGAGAAAGTATGCTATGAGTGGGTAAATAAATAGTAGGAATCCTCAATGGTTTTATTCTTTTTTTTTTACAAATACATACGACAAAATGGCTTATAGGCTTAACTTATTTAGGATAAAACCTACTCTGGAGCCCCACTGCTCCAGAGGTGAATCTCAAGCTCAAGTGACAGTGATTTGGACCTGGTTTGCTCTATTGATGTGTTTGATGGAGTAAATCTATGCATCATCTTGGTAGGTTTACTAGGGGACCTGGTGCGACACAAACCCTTTTCCCAAAGACAGACAGCGAGAGTGTGTGCGTGTGCGTGAGTCACTTTAGAGCTCTGTCGGGGGCTGGCTTGCAGTCGTCAATTGTGTACACACCTTTTCAAAGTCCATTAGTCCATGCAGGGAGTGTTGAGTGACGTGACATTGATTCTGAATAGCTGACGCAGGTGAGAGGAGCACTTATTCCTCAGAAGACCCGAGCCCTCCTGTCACAGCAAAAAAAAAAAAACAACGTCACGTCCTGCTGGAACCCGACCGCGTTCCCGATTCGACGAGCTAGTTCTTCTTCTTCTCGGCGTTGGTCTGCGCCTGGGTGACATGCTTCATGAAATACGTGGGGTTGGCGTGGCAACGAAGGGCCAGTAGGACGGGTATGGCGACGTACAGGGCGTTCAGGACCACCACGGGCCACCACTTGTCGGCGGGGACTCGGTAGGTGTACGGAGTGCGGCGGTGGAACGACGCCCCGATGTGGCACCACTGGGCCTGGGGAGGGGGGGGGGGGGGGGGGATGAAACTCATTCAACATGATAGATATACAGTAGTACAACTGATTTGCAACGAGATAGGTGATTCTACTTTTTATGCAATGCTGAAGCTGGTGTTGTTGTTGTTGTTTTTTTTGAATTAGATAAACTACAGTTTTGTTGAATCCACTGGAACGACATGAAAGGGCCATGGGCACCATGGTTACCTGGGTCACGGCCCCGGCGAGGAGCAGGGTCAAGTCTAGCATCCAGCCGCATCCGGGCCTGCTCAGGCCGTAGACGCAGGCGACCAGCAGGGGCAGGGCATAGAACAAGTACACCAGCATCTGCCACCACAGGGAGACACGTCGTAGGCACAGTTCACATGCAGCCCCGGTGACCACCATCAGACCTGTAGTTACTAGCTCAGCATACAAAGCATGGTGGGTAACACACTTCCCCAGACTATGCCCCAAATCAAACCATTGGCCAGAACTTTTAGAATTTTATACTTTTTAGCACGAGAGGAGTTGGCCTACTTATAATGTCGGGCAGTATTTCCACACTTTCCCTTGCCTTGTCAATAGACGGAAAAGGTTGCATTCGTGAGATTCCCGGTTGAATGAGTTCAGCGTTGATGCGCTTCAGTCTCCACGACAACATAGCTGTGCATGTAATCAAGTGAGTGACAAGCGCATCTCGGAGCGTGGCCAGGGACACCGTATTAGTTCCTCCCCGCCAAAAGTGTTGTGTGTTTAGTGACGGGCTTCTAATGCACCTTGAGCACAGCTTCAAAGTACTAAAAAATGATTTGCTACGCTGATGCAGCCGCGTTATTGGACAGATCTGTTCAAAGTGACTCGTCATGAGCACAGCAGGGGTTGGGCATTATTCTCAAGGCTGCCAACAGGTGAGGCAGCTGTTGGCACACAGGACCGAAGCCAGTACCTTTTGGCTCAGAGTCAAACACCAGTGCTATCGCCCCCAATTCGACTTCACTGTCTCACTGTCAAACATTAGCCTGGAAATCCAGACCCACATCTAGAAAGCTTGTAGGGTCCGGCAACGAGTAATGAAAATGGGCCAACTCGAGGGGCGGCACCAAGCGTGCATTTGAAAATATCACTGCACTGCAATTGGATAACACTACGACCAATCAGAAGAACGATCAGAAGACGTATCCAAACCAGCGGAGCTCACCAATAGATACGACTCTTGCCGTATCCGATCGGTAAAACAGGGACGCTTTTAGCACCGCCTATATCAGATACACCGACGTGATTGGTTAATGTGCTGGGAGAGGGGTCATCGGGGAGTCGGCGAGTATATAATTGCTCGTTCCCAGAGCGACCCCGCTGAGCAAATTCAAAATTGGATTTGGATTTGAAAACTGGACTTCCGGGGCAGTCAAACATGGAACATTGAATAGCCTGTTCATTGTCAAGCTTGTGAAGAACTCACCGTGACCCTGGGGAAGCCGACGTGGTCCTTCAGGTACGGCTCGTACTGGTAGACGTACGTGAAGCAGGCGTCCAGAGGACAGTCCAGCACCACCTGGTGCGGGGGGGGGGGGAACAACACAGGGGTTAAGGGGGGGGGGACTGCAAGCCTCCTTCAGCAACACAGGCAAAAGGCTTTGTTTGTGTTTGTTCACTCACAAAGCCCCTGAAGACGGTGAAGGCCACGGCAGCCAGCGCCGCCACCGCCAGGAGAGCGTCGACGGGGCGGGTAAACAGACTCTTCCTCTGCTCCATGGCGACCTAGTGGACCGTTGGTGAAAACGTTGTTGAGTGGCGGCGCATGTGTGTGTGTGTGTGTGTTTTGTTAACTCAAAAAAATGGCATTCCAATGTATTTGACATGGTCATGTTCACCTTGTCTGCGGGAATGATTGGCATTTCCCGTGGCCTGCTTAGCAGCAGCGAGGCAGCCCAGAACGGCACCAGGAAGAATGGGATGTTCTTCAGGAACGCAGGGCCGATGTTGGAGCCGTATTTACCTGGACATGAACGGTTTATTATTTCAATTCAGTGCGGTGCTTGAAAGTGATATATGATGAAAATGTTATAATACTAAGACTGAGTACAGATCTGAGTACAGATGAGTACAGATCTGAGTACAGATTAATACTGCTCTCACCGACGACCGTTCCAGGAATCAAAACCAGCTGGTTGGCAATGGAAGACCCCGCCCACAGTAAACCCAGCCCACGATAAGACTTCCTGTGCAGACAGGAAATAGGCAATAGTTAGGTTTGATAAAAGGATGTCAGTACTTGACCAACGACAAACAAAATAAAGCAGCAGTGGAGAAAATACACAGTTTTACCCCTTGAACATTCTGTGTATAATGAGGAGGAAGACGACAAAGTGGACCACGCCATCCCAGTAGCACATCAGCACAGAGTAGGCGGTACTGAGATGGGGCTCCCCCTGTGCGGACAACAGATCAACCAATCAGTACACCAATAACCACACGTCCTCCTTCTCCCTGTGACGTTGAAGGTATAAACATAGAGGCAACGACGCATGGAGACAAATGGAAGGAAAATGCTGTGGGGGAGTCATCATTGTGAGGTAAAAGAAGACTTACCATCTTAATGTAGAAGCCCATGAAACCCTGAATGAAACCATCCTGCTCTAAAGCGTTGGTGAGGGCCATCAAACAGGTAAACGAGAACTCTGCAAAGACTACACACAAGACACAAGTAGCGTCGATTTAAATTACGTTTGCCCAATGAAAGCAAATATGACGATTAATGTACAAATTGTCAAATGTACATTTCTCTGCGTTTGAGTGTCTGTACCAAAGAACAACGGGTCGATGTTCTGCTTGTGTCTCACTGTGAGGAGGAGCAGCAGAAGCACTGATCCGAGGACCACCATACCCAGTCCCAGCATTCCCAGGGGTCTGGAAGAAGCTATCGTTATCAGTCCCAATTCCCAATCCTTGTTACACTGATAAAGTACTCCAATTAAATGCAAGATCAATTCAATTGTGGTTCGAACTGGTTTGGCATATACCTAAGCCACTTCTTCCAAGCAATTAATGCCAAATCAATGTTGTTAAACACAGATTAAATTATATTTGGGCAAATAACTCGAATTTTCAAAATAAGAGTCTGTGCAGATAATCGTAGGCTAAAATAATCACATTGCCTACCATTATATGTGCTATAATTTGTTGTATTCCATCTTACAAACTAACTACATTAAGTAACAAAAAGCTTATTGGGGTTAGTAACCCTTTTTCAGTAAAATTACTATGTAAAGTACAAAGACAAAACACTTACTTCTGAAGCGCATCGATATTGTTCATGGCATACAGGACCCCGGGGGCTAAGAGGGACAGGAGGAGAACGGATAACTCAGTCGGTGGCCTCATCTTACTTTACCCTGCTGAACCTCTGGGTATATATAATGATATACGACTAAAATGTATGTTCCACAAAAACTAGCATATTAGATGCCAATAGACGAATCCTGTGGCGGTGTAGGTAAAGTGAAAGAGAAGTGGCAGCCGTCGCCTGGTCTTCTGTGATGAGGCACCGTGTTAATCACGCACACAATCGATGCTGTAGTTGATTTTATTAGGCTAAACTAGTGGGTTACAAAGTTCACCGAATTTGCACACGTGGGATTTCAGGGCGAATGCAACACTACTTGTTTTGTTGTGAAGGATGCCACCCCGTGGTGAAACCGAAAAGTGAAACTCATTTCTTTCCAATTGTAATCTTTTCATGAGTGGGCCCAACATCATTCTATGGGCTATCCTATCCATAACTATCCATAATAAAGAACGCAATCCATCTGATGTCTCCCTTCTTGATTACATTCTGGATGATATTGTACTTTGAGAGAGAAGTGTATTTCTGTAGATTTTTTTCCATCTCATTGTAGATGAGTTGAGCACTCATTGCACACATTAGCTACATAACATCTCACAGATCAGGAGAGTCATTTGTGATTTACACCAGATACAACATTATCATCCATAATAAAGTGAAACTGAAGAGGATTATGCGACTGAAACCCATAGACTTATGGAGGACAGAGAGAGAGGGAGAGGGAGGGATAGGGCTTGTGAGGGAGATAAGAAGAGGGGGGGAGGGGGGATACTTCAGGGCTGTAGAGGAGAGTGCGTGTAGTATGAAAGGTGATTTAACCCAACACATATAGCTTACAGGCACCACCACCACCACGTCCAACAGACAGAGAGAAGTGTGCCCAACCGCTCAGCCACCATGCTGCACCCTTTAATGATTGGCATCGTCACCGTGAACACTAGCATGACGGTCATCTACTGGGCTTTCCTGTTCGGGGATTTCTACCTCAAGTGGATGGCCGACGGAGACGACAAGCCCAAGGACATAGTCACCCCTGCGTGAGGAATACCTTGTGGGACTAAACAACATGGCAGCTCTCCTGTAGAACATAGTCAGCAGAGACAGAATTGATTTTAGTGCTTGGCAGTGGAGTTTTTTGTTTGTTTGTTTGTTTGTTTGTTTGTTTGTTTTTTCATCATAATTCAAAAAGTTTCCAGTTCATTGTCGTTTACAATATTCAGTGTTTGTACTGAATGGGAAGATTTCTACCAAACAAGGAGGAAGAAGTCACACCAACAGGTAGGTCTGATTCATATTCTCTCAGTAATGCCATCAGTGGTTCATTGCAGACCGTTCAACAATGTGAAATAGAGTCACTGCTGAATTCTTCAAACTTCTCCTTCTCAATTGATCCACACTCAGTTTTATCACTTCGATAGCTAATTCCCTTACTTAAAATGGGGTCGTCGGGTCCAAAGTGGGTTCTGGTCTCGACAGACTTTCTCTCTCTGCTGACTCAGTCCAGGGGCTTTGCTTGAGACCATGCTGTAATGAGCGTCCCACAAATCTCCTCAGGGATTACAAGAGAATATCATCAGCACTGAAAAAACAAGAGCAGACATCTTAACTCTCCCCACAAGAACATCCGGCGAATGCTTGGACAACTCACACTGCTTTTTTTAGCTTTATATTTAGGTTGACAACACAGTATGAGTATAATTATTTTGCAAGAAGGTGTTGAGCCTCCAGACCTAAAGCAACATACCTTCTATTGGGGCTTTCATCCAGTCTCCTGGTTCATCCTCATCGTTAACGTCAGCCTCGGCGTGTTTGAATGGTCCTACATTATTTACCAAAAGTGTTTCGCACCCGAAGAGGTTAAAGAGGAAGAAGAGGTGGTAGGAGTGAAGGGGGAGACGGAAGAGGACGACGATGATGATGACGACTAAGAGGAGTCTTCCTTCTAGGGAACAGGGGAATCGTACAAACCATCCAAATTTAGTCTTTCAGCTTCTTCTCACACTTAGGTCACGGCGACACATTCCTGTTACAGTCCGACTACGGTGGGTTACGCTTCCTGTAACCAAGCTCTGTCTTTTACTGGGATGTATATGTATATAACAGTATACATTGTTTTTGCTGACTTTAACACTTTCTGGTCGGTCTGTGGTTTCTTTCAGAAAACTGCTGGCTTAATAGAGATTTAACTTTGGTACTCTGGTTTTATCACAGCAGCCAAGCGCCGGAGACCTCAGGTCCTGATCCCAGGTCAGTATTCACACTCTCCAGGCACTCGCTCCAAACATCTCCCACAACATATTCCTGTGTGTCTTAGGTGCCATGCTTCTGCTTCCACGTCGTTTCCAAGTGCGCACCATCATTGTAACACGCGTGTGGATTCACGTGCCCCTCTAGTCCCCCCCTCTAGTTCCTCGGATTTGCCCTGAAACCTCTCATACTGTAGTGCTGTACTATGCCGGGTACTGTAATATGCTGGGTACGATTAACATATTGAACCATAACTGATTCTACGTCTACTGTGTATACATATTTTATTTTAAATGTGTCAGTATAAATATCTCATATGTATATTGTATACATATTCTTGTTTATAGTATTTATTTAATTTATTTGTTTATTTTTATATTTCACGTTTCACTCTGAAAAACCACCGGGTGTGCATGTGATGTAACCAAGGTTATCATATATGTAAGATGTATATCCCTATAGCTTGGCCATGGGTAACCTTAAGCCTCTTCCAGCGTATTACTCTCCCATCTCATATCTCTAATCCCAGGCGATGTGAAGCTGATATCTCCCACCACGACAACCTCAATCCTATTAGCCCTCCCTGTCCCATATACCCTCATAACACTGCCCTCCTCCTCACCCCTGGTGTCTTATGTACCTTCCCCCCCCCCCCCCCCCCCTCCCCCCTGCCTCCTCCTCAGCCCCCTGGTGTCTTCTGTACCCCCCGTCCTCCCCCCTGTCCTCCTGCTCACCACCCCTGGTGTCCTATGTCCCCCCCCCTCCCCAGCCTCCTCCTCCGCCCCCCCCCTGATGCCCTACAGGAGTGTATATGCAAACCCTACCTCCCTCCAAGACCTGTTCGGAGAATTTGGTTTTTTTTTATGGGTCTAGACGAAAGCGTAGACACACTTAGCATCAAGGATCACATTCTTGTCTGCTGATCTACATTGGTAGGCACAGATTACACCTGACGTCCTGTTATTCCCGAAAGACCTTCACAAGACATCTTCCATCAAGGCTCCGTCCTGACCATCCGTCCACTTCCACTGCCATAACGCCAACAACATGTTTCATTATCAAAATGTCCTGTAACCACTTTCTCCACCCTTACTTTCAAAGTGTTTGCAGTTCGAACATAAAAAGGAGCTGGTGAAAACCAGTTCCTTTTTTCTTCAACCCCAGACGAAACATTTCATCAGGCAGCAGCAGAGAAAGCGCATGACATAGCGAGAGAGAGAGAGAGAGAGAGAAAGCGAGAGAAAGAGAGAGAGAGACTCTGGTACCGTTCTACTTCCCCATTGAAAGAACAGGCCACTCTCTCGTCACACTCTTCAACCCGGGGCCCCTCCCGGGCCCTAACCATGGACCGGCTGCGACCCACTTCCTCTCCGGGGTCCCCCGGGGCGGTTCTGGTGGCCGACCTCGGCCGGCTGGCGGCGCCGGAGCATCGCAGGCTCCTCCAGATCTCCCAGAGGACCATGGAGGGCGAGCCCTATTTCATGGACTACGTCCCCCCAGCCAGAGACGCCATCGCTCTTCCGCTCTATGTCGCGTACATCCTGGTGGGGGTGGTGCTGGTGGTGGTGGCCACCTACGCTATAGTGGGCCACCTGATTAACGACCTCATTCATGACCTGGCAGGTAACCCCACCCAGAGGTTGTTGTTGTTGTTGTTGTGGTGTCTCCGGAAAAAAAAACAATGAAACTCACCATCCCACCAAATGTCCGCCTCTTCTCCTTCGTAACCCCTTCTGTGTCTTTCCGGCATCTGCTTCTCTGGACTCCAACCTCTTGGTGTGTCATCATCATCACCCCCCTCAGTACCCCTGCACGTCTCCGGCTCAAATGGAGCCAGTCAACGGTTGTCTCCTCCTTGTGAAAATGAAACCACAGTTCTGAATGTCTCTCGATCGATCCTTCACTTTCCGTACCGCGTGTGGTGAGCACCCGTGGTCCTCTCACTCCCGGCTCCTTTTCTGAGCTCTCCTGTTGAGTGTATCCTTGTTATCACACTTCTTATCACATTTTATCAGTGCCGTGATTTCCCTGATGTTTTTGCATTGGGCGGCCCCAGAATCGACCCCTAACCCTGACAGTGTTAATGCCATGGTCAAGACAGGACCGAAATGTGTTGTTTTGAGTGGCAGGATAACCATGTTTTTGGTAGTAAAAGAAAATTGTAAAATTGACAGGGCAATGTTACTGGAAAAAAAATAATTATTAAACATGAATTATTCCTCCTCCTTGTCTTTTTTTTTACAGACTGCCTACTTGGCCCCAAACCTTTGGATGACGAGGACGTAGAAGCTGAGGGCGTGGAGGACGTGGAGGAAGAGCACCGCATTAGCATACACGGACAGGCGGAGATGGTGGAGGAGGGGGACCGGGTGAAGGTGGAGCAGGAGGAGAGAGCGGGGCTGCTGCCGGGCTCTTACGTGCGTGAGGAGGCAGGAGCTAACCCTGAGCCACAAAGTGCTTTGGCACGCAGCTCTAGAGAAACAAGGACATCTGCTCATAACGTGGTGTTTTCCTGCCCAGTCCTCCCGTATGCCACATCCCTCTAAGTTACGGGAGGGTTAGGGTGTAGCAATGGGTCTCTGTGATTCCACTGGTTCAGATCTCCACTGCAGGCATTCGCAACACATAAAGGTAGTGTTGATGTAGTGTTAATATGATAACATGATATGTATCAGGCATTTCGTTTGGTTTGGCTTCCCCTGGCTTGGTACTTAAAATGCGAGAATAGATTCTGGGCATCGTGCTAAGCAGTAGTATATTTGAAGTTAATTTTACTTGAACCGTTTTCTAAATGAGGCCTCATTCTAATTTAATTTCACATTTATTTTTTCACACCGATTTTCACACCTTAAAAAGGAAAAAAAACAATTGTTTCCCCAGTGTTTTGTTTTTTTTCTACTAGAAAACATTTTAGTTCAACAGGGTGTCAGACAGTTTCCTATGATATGAGAAAAAAAAGATACAGTACATTTTACTTGTTTGGGTCAATAAATGTGAAATAAGTTGTTGTGAGAGTCAACCGGAAAGGTTATCAAATAAAAAATAAAAAAATATATTGCTGTTCGGTGTCTTTTAATCGACGTATCCTGGAATGTTGTTGAGTTGTCACACAATGCATTTCTCCAGTAAAGAACTGAGCAACAGAACTGTGTGGTGTACGTGCCTTTCTGTCTGGTGTACTCTAATCTCCTTTGCCTGTTGAAGATGTCTCAAGGGCCGTAGCTCCACATGTAAATTGAAATGATTGTTGTTCGGTAAGCGAAAATGTCAATCAGCGTTACCGTGGCAACAGTTCGCCTTCAGTTCAACTTCACTGACATAACATAGCACGTGGTCTGTTTAAAAGAACACGTTGAACCGATCTACCATGGGCTTACACCTGCACGTGTAGAAATAGATTTTCATTGCGTTACACAGCTTAAACAATTGCTCTTTATCTCTTTGATAAACCCCGGCTCACAGATTTGTTATTCTGACCTTGAGTAGCTCATCTCACACTCATGCTAATCTGTCTTACACCTGCATAGCCCCACAGCCAGCGTTACACCCACGCAGACACAGAATGATCACAAGGAAACTATCATGAAGGAGGAAGATATGTGTATAAACATTTTAACTGTGCTAAATTGGTGAGTAGCAGTAGTGGGCACATAGTGGGACCGCAGCGTAATGAGAGAATACAGCCGTGGTACAGTTTTGTGACTCAGTGGATTAGAAGGAGCTTTGTCTGTTCTGCTGTACAGGATCTGTATAACAGCACCTCTACATCAAGGTGAGTCTTTCTCAGATAGTTTGCCACTCTTGTTAATGTCGGTAGCCTACTAATGCATTGTTTTCATACCCTGAATGTATGCAGAGACCTCCAGGCCGTTGCTTTATAGAGTTAATTGGTTATTTGAGGATTACAAAACAAATGTAGTCCACATTAAATCTGTCTCAAACTAATATTTCTAGTTGGAGTAAACTGTGTGGGACTAGAACCACTTCAATCCTATATATTTACTTTAGGACAACTAGTTTGTGCATAACATAACATGCATACATAATATAATAATAAAAGGTCCATCGTATTTTGCTATGGGACTTCTGTTTTCATAACATACATGTACCTTTATATAATGTCAAAATGTCATATATATATATTTATGATACGTTAAGTTTCCATCTACCATTGCCCAGAAGCGTAGCTGTGCCGCTCCGTTCTCGGCGGGCTGAGCAGCCATGGAGGAGGTCACAGAGAACACGTTGAACGTCCACCACCGCGAGGACGACGGGACGCTGTACTTTGAGACCTACGTCCCCCCGGCCCGGGACGCCATCTCCCTGCCCAAGCACGTGCTGTACCTGCTGATGGGCTCCTGCATGGTGATGTCGGTGCTGTACGCCATTATCGGCCACCTCATCAAAGACCTCGTTCATGACTTCGCCGGTATGCTATTTATTTGGAGTGCACGACACCACTGACACATCTCGCCGTGTTTACCTGTGGGTTCAATTGTTATTGAATACTTGTTTCCCCCCCACCCCTAACAAATCAATCCACACCTCTTTCGTTGTAATGTGTGAATAGGTGGGTCGGTAGATAATGGGCCTGGTGCAGGGTAGTGTGTTTGAATCACAGTCAAAAAAACAGTTTCTGTTCAACCCTACTGTCTGTGCTAATACCAGCTCTGATCACACGTCTGAATTCACAGACTTTCCCCTCAGATGAATTGCCTGCTGTCGAGTGATGCAGTAGAACAGACTTCAGTTCTACCATCTCCCGGTATTGACTCAACTCCACACTGTTTTTCTCCCCCCCCCCCCCCCCCCCCCCCGGCTCTCTCTCGACGCTCCCGGACCAGACTGGGTGTTTGGAGAGCAGCCCGAGGAGTTGGTGGTGAACTTTTGCGAGGCCAAGGATAAGTTCATGGCGGACTGGTGTCCGGAGACTTCTCCAGAGCTGGAGGAGATGGCCCGGGCAGAGCAGATCAAGGTGGTCCTGGAAACCAACGAATACTCCCCTGCCATCTGGATCATATCGGATGGTCTTGAGCCAAAACCGGCCAGGAAAGGACCGCGCGTGGCCTTTGGGGCCAAAAGTTAGATCTGGGGATGTTTATTTGTAATGTTCATATTACGCTGTTTGACTGCTCATATTATTGCTGTGTCTAAAACCTTACTGTACCGACAGCGACATATTGATTCACCTTCTTGTGACAAATGTACCTATTGTAAGTCGCTTTGGATAAAAGCGTCTGGTAAATGCAACTAAATGTAAATGTAAATGTAAAACCAAGAATGAAG
>NW_028180264.1:0-16725 GCF_964030765.1 Micromesistius poutassou | reverse complement strand
ATCGATTGCCAGCGTCACGATTGAGTCTGTGGCCAGCAATCAATTTCTAACATCCCCGTCACTTGTGTGTTTGAGAGGGTGCATGTGCTAGTCAGATATCTATCTCGGAAAGGGGCCATTTCAGGATAGCCTTCCGTCTTGGGCGCACTCACTGGCGTGTGCGTGTTCGCCGCGTGATTCGAAACACATGGCAAGGAAACGGTGGGAAAACCAGAGACCGCATCCCAGCAGGCTTAGCGGTGGAGGAGACGAGAGGCTGCGACGCTCCCCTGGCTCTTAGCCGCGGTGGTTTGATGGTCGTGCCACATTTGACACGGTGCCGTTTCTCATAAATTCTGGTTTCATTAGTCCGCAGAGGAACGGCGTGGAGGAGTTTGTGGCGGCGTGGTGATGAGGACCGGTTATCTGTCATCAGATGTCAGTTTTACGTTTTCTAAGTGTTATGAGTCATAATTGGTGCTGAACGTAACAGAAATACAAACGTGAGCATTTTGACTTGGTAATAATTGTCTTGACATTTGGTTCGGAGGCCTAGCAGTGATCGTAACACAGCGTGCATTGTATTACAAGATTCAGCTCAACACCGGCTTGTCACGGTGGAGAGAAAAAGTATAAATATATTAATGCGTTGTATCCGATTTCTAAAAGGTCTCTTGGAAAATGTATTTGAAAGCATTAAGAAATGTTCCGCAACAAACAATAATTATGGTTTACGTTTGAGCTTTTATCACTCAATTATGGTTAACCAAACGATCAAATGTTAAATCAACTTTACTAAACAAAGAGCGGTATCCTCTGAAGGAATGCTATCATCTATGAATATGCAATTTAAATAACTCCACTGCCCTTCTCACACACACACACACACACACACACACACATGTACACACACATGCACGCACGCACGCATGCACGCACACACACACGCAAACACACAAACCACACACACACACACACACACAATCTGTTTCCATACTGCCTTATGATCTGCATATTATTACAAACAAATCAAATCAGATTTAGTCTGTATTTGTGAACAATAACAAAGCAGTTATGACCTGTTCTCCAGCCGAGGTTTGACCAAAAAGACAAGTGGCATTCTATGATATTCTGCATATATTGTTATATTGTTATATTGAGTCTATTCTATTCGGTATCGTTCCGTTCTATTTTTTATTTTCTATAATATTATATTCAGTTATTTTCAATTATACTGTATACATTTGTTATACTTTTATATTTTTAATTTTATACTCTTATACAGTATATATACATTTTTTGTTATATTTAATTATATATTTTTATTTTGTCTTCTATTCTATCGTGCTTCTGCATGCCAGTCATGAAGGAGTGTTTTCTACACCCTGCAGATGCGTGTCTGCCCAGGGCCCGTAGTTATCAGGTCACAGTTAGGAATTACACTGAAAGTACTTTTACGACTAATGGAAATTTCCATAAGACACAGTATTTCAAGACCCCTCTCAGGACTGAGACAGCCTCGGTTGGCTGAGACCGCCTCGACTGACTCCCAGCTATACCACGAGCTACATCCTTTACCGAAAGGAGTAGTGGCATCCCTATCTGCAGCTGTACCCTCAAGGACGTCTCCCTGCTCCCACACTGGCGTTTGTCCACTGTTTGGGGCTCACTGCACCGCTTCAACCTTTGTATGCTTGTCGTTCTGAGTGGCCTCTCTGTGCAGAGACTATATATATATATATATATAGTTTGAAGGCATTTTTGCAAGACAATATCACTTCGACCTGAGATTAAAATGTTATTAATAATACAATGATTAATTGACAGCTATTTTATATATATACAGTATGCCTATATAGTATATATGCCTTTCTTTATGTTTTCCATTCAATAATAATAATATTTTTCAAAACAGTTACAAAGTGCTTTACAAAACAACCAAACAAAACAAATATCTAAGAACAAGTAAGTCAAATGTCAATACATGCATATGAATACAGTGATACATATGACAACAACAAAAATACAAAAGATAAAAAGTGTACCAGGCAAAACATAACATTTTTACTTAAATAAACTCTTAAAAAGCCTTGCGGTACAACATGCACAGGTGCATCTTGAGGAGGGAATTAATAGATGTCACTGAATCGGCTAACCTGTTTTATTGTTTAAAACACGTATCTTTGTATTTATATGCTTTTTGACATTTGCTTGGTTTGATTGTTTTGTAAAGCACTTTGTAACACTGTTTTGATAAGTGCTGTATAAATAAAGATATTATTATTATTATTATTATTATTAACCTTATTTGCTTAGGCAGTGCATTCCAAAGTTTAGGGGCTAAAACAGAAAAAGACCTGTCCACATTAGTAACAAGTCCGGACTCAGGAATTGCCAGTAGACCTTCACCTACAGACCTTAATGGTCAATTGGGACAATAAGGCACTAGCATTTCAATGATGTAGCTAGGCGAAAGGTCATGGAGAGCTTTAAAAGTCAGCAATAAAAATTTAAAATCAATTCTCCCATAAATTGGGAGCCAATGGAGTGATGCAAGAATTGGAGTAATATGTTCACTCCTTCTGGCTAGAAATTATTTGCATTTTGATATTTAGAGCTTTCCTCTCCGGCACTCCTAACTTTCACTGAGTTACGAGGGATCTTAGGATGCAGGAATGTTGATAACTTGCTGTTGCTCCAAAAGCAGTAGGACGAAAAGTTCCTCCCAGTATTTATGGCCACTTTTGACCGATTTCCCTTGATATCTGCAGGTCCAAGACTCTGACAAAGTATGAAGTGTTTTGTGTCGTACTGAGAAGAAACACAGACAGTTGACTGCAGAGTCACTGTACTGTGTGTGTGTGTGTGTGTGTGTGTGTGTGTGTGTGTGTGTGTGTGTGTGTGTGTGTGTGTGTGTGTGTGTGTGTGTGTGTGTGTGTGTGTGTGTGTGTGTGCGCACATGTGTGTGTTAATGTATCCGAGTATGCCTGTATGTTTGTGTGTCTGGGCGCATGTATATATGTATGTATATATATCACATGTGTGTAAGGAGTTAGATCAGTGCTAGTGGACTGGGGAAATCATCCAGAAGGAGAACTTTGGTAGCACAGTGTGTGTTTTCTATCAAGCGGAGAACATCCAGTCAATGCCCATGTTTGGCCAACTGAGAGCCTGGCTACGGAGCCCCTATCTGGGCATGTCTCTGCCCGCCTGAGGGGCGTTCCATGGGCTGATGGCTGTTCTAATGTGACCGCATCCCGAGTAGCGGTGCAGGCATGCGGTGCTGCAGCTGCACAGACTACTGTGTGATGGTGTTGGACTGGGAGCGGGGGGACCCATGCTCCTTGTAGACTGTTTGCTTTTGTTTGATGTGATGAATCCACTGGGTTCGGTACAGTGCTGCTCCCTTTGTTCCTGTTTATGTGAAGTCTTTTTTTGTTTAATCCCTTGCTTCTTCATTTGCCATTCTTTTCTTTCTGATCTCTTCCTTTATCTCTGTTTAAATGCAAACACTTTCTCCCGACCCCATCCTATAGTTTTTTATGTCAGCTTCTTATCTTCTCTCTTGTTCGCTGTGTACCTCTCTCTGTGTCTCTCTCTCTCTTAATGTTGTATTCACAGAGTGTCTGTGGATACCATTTGTTTTGGATAATAATAATAATTTCTGTCCATCACTTTCTCTCTGTCTCCATCCCTCTGTCTCTCTCTTCCCCTTTTGCTCCCATCCCTGTGTCTCTCTCTGTCCCTCTATATTTCTCCCTCTCTCCCTCCATGACCCTCTTTCCCTCCCATGACCCTCTCTCCCTCCATGACCCTCTCTCCCTCCATGACCCTCTCTCCCTCCATGACCCTCTCTCCCTCCATGACCCTCTCTCCCTCCAGGACCCTCTCCCTCCATGACCCTCTTTCCCTTCCATGACCCTCTCTCCCTCCATGACCCTCTCTCCCTCACGGACCCTCTCTCCCGCCTAGGACCCTCTTCCCCCAGGACCCTCTCCCTCCATGACCCTCTCTCCATCACCCCATCTCTCTCCTAGGACCCTCTTCCCCCATGACCCTCTCTCCCTCCATGACCCTCTCTCCCTCCATGACCCTCTCTCCCTCCATGACCCTCTCTCCCTCCATGACCATCTCTCCCTCTTTGACCCTCTCTCCCTCTTTGACCCTCTCCCTATGCCTCCTGATACATTACATTGTAGCATGTGGCTGTTGATCAGATAGTGGTGTAACTAATGAAAAGCTTCATAGAAGCGACAGGGAGAGATGAATAAAGCCGCCGCCGCGCTGCGTCGCTCATGGCCCCGCGCTCGCATACGGCCACACCAGGGGTCGGAGCTTAACCGCTACTTACGTTGATGAATCACACGGCAGCGTGCCAGCGTCACCTGCGAGTCAAGGTTAAAAAACACGAAACGCAGCCGGGCGTTCCGAACGAGGGAGAGAGGGGAGGGAGAGAGGGGAGGGAGAGAGGGAGCGATGGGCAGGGAGCGAGGGAGGGAGGGAGAAAGCTGCCTCTTCTGATAGAGAATTAATGCGTTTACTGGAAGTGGGCACGGGAGGGGGGGATGGTTGAGCGAGAGGTTGCAAAACAGGGAATTGAGAATTAATTGAAGACATCTGTGCTGCTCAAGATGGCCGCTGCTGTGGAGGATTTGGGGGTTAGCAGAGGGGGTGGGGGTAGGGTGGGGGGGGGGGGGGGTGCTGGGAGTGAGGGAAGAGGGGGGGAGCAGTTCAAAACGTCCTCCTGCCCAAGGAGACGCCTCTGATGTTATCCAGAGATGGCTGGAGGTCTATCAAGATAACATTTTGCTGTGTGTGTGTGTGTGGGTGTGTGTGCATGTCTTTGGATGTTTGTGTGCATGAACGCGTGCCAGCTCTGATCTAAACAATCACATCTGTAGTCAATAGAAATGCGCGTGGCTTAGAGGTGGTCAATTGTGTCTGACCTTCAGGTGTGTCTGCCTCGGCCAATCGATGAGTAGCACACCACAGCCGATGCGAGCCAAACATCCAATCAGTGCAACAATACAGACACCATCGCACAAACACATACAAGACTCAGAAAACAGAAGGACACACAGTATTCACACAAGCCCATACAGGGATGCAGCAAATGGAATATCACGCACACACACAAACACACACACACTAAAACACACTCAAAGAAGTCCTCACTGAATGCCAATGTAATCAACCAATCAATCAAGCTCTAGATGCCACACAATGTTGCAAATGAGGATCCAGAATCATTAACTACTGTCCACTAGTGATCCCCTGTCGCAGTATATAAACATCTTCTTCTTTCTTGCTCTGTCTCTCTTGTCTCTCTCACACTCTCTCGCCTCTCGCTCGCTCATTCTTGCACGCTCTTTTTCGCTCTCAATCTCTCATTCTGCTTCACTCTCTCTCTCACTCTCTCTCTATTTCCCTCCTTCCCTCACACTCTCTCTTTCTCTCTCTCTTTTTTTTTCTCTCTCTCTCTCTCTCGCTCTCATGTATTTATATATGTGCAGGTTTGGTGAGCCAGTGTTTTTGTAATATATTTACTGGAATTACCTTGTCATTTTCTGAAAGGTTACAACAAGCACCTGTGATGAATAGGCACATGCCACACACATACCGTATCGTACACACACACACACACACACACACACACACACACACACACACACACACACACACACACAGCCTTGGTTGCAGTAGGCAACATCATTCTGTGTGTGTGTGTGTGCACGGTGCGTGTCTGTACATATTAGAGTAACCAGGCTTTTGGGTTGCATCACAGGGAAGCAGAAAGTCCTGAACCGATCACCTGAGGATGGAGAGTCTGTCTGCTCCCACCCGCCTGGGAGAGAGACAAACGACTTGAGACAGAGAGAGAGAGAGAGAGAGAGAGAGAAATATAAATATATATATATAAATATATATATGGACAAAGGGGCACAGACAGTTTGTGCGGAGGGAGACACACAGCGAGAGAAGGGAAGAGAGACAGCCAGAGAGACAGAGAGAGAGAGTAAACTAACAGACTTACAGAATGAGTGAGTGTGTGAGGGCCACCATGGGCCCCCTCGGGGGGCCCCAGGGATTCTGCAGCTTCCCAGGCTGAGAACTCAGTAAAGTAAATATCACCCTACAACTACACTAAGTGGACTGCAATAATGTCACTTATTATACTGTTGAACACATTTTATTATAATACAATTTCAGTTGTTTTGTTATATTGTTAAATATTGTTAATTAGAGGAAAACATCTAGGTAATAATGTTTAATAAATAACATGACTGAGTGAGTTAGGAGATTGGGGTTAAGTGAAGGCAAGCTGTGTATCCTACAGAGAATGAAAGTGATAGGGAGAGGGACGGACAGAGGGTGAGAGTGAGAGAGAGAGAGAGAGCTAGAGAGAGAATGAGAGAAAGAAAGAGCTAGAGAGAGAGAGGAAAAAAAGACCTCAGGGAAATGAAGAACAGCGAAAGACAGAGGTGGGGGCAAGAAGAGTATGAAGGGAACGAGTGGTGTAAAACAAGTAGAGCAGGGGCGAAGAGAGAAATAATATGTGTAGAGAGAGAGAGCGAGATAGATGAATAAATGGATCAGGAGAGTGTGCGTGCGTGTGTGTGTAGAAAGAGAAACAGTGGCACTGGAGATCGAGAGAGAAGACGAGAGAGAGAGAGAGAAGGAGAGAGAGTGATAGAGAGAGGGAGAATGTCTGTGTGTTCAGAGAGAGAGGGCGGGGGCGGGGGGGGGGGGGGAAGTTATCCAGAGAGAGTGAGTGAGGTGGAGAGATTGGGCCGGAGAGAGAGAGAGACACACACACATACTAAGACATACACACATACACACACACACAGCGGAGAGAGAGAGAGGGAGGTTGGGGGGGGGGGGGGGGGGGGGGGTGTCTCTCTAGAGGGAGGGTGAGGCAGAAAGATTGAGCCACAGAGAGAGAGACACACACACACACACACACACACAGCTCAGGGAGAGAGAGAGAGAGCGAGAGAGAGAGAGACACACACACAGAGCTCTGGGAGAGAGAGAGAGACACACACACACACACACACAGAGCTCAGGGAAAGAGAGACACACACACACAGCCAGAGAGCGATTCGGAGCAGTGAGAGAGAGAGAGAGAGCGAGAGCGTCTAAGGCAGGAGTCGCTACAGAGGTGCTCAGACTACTGCGCTGAGCGGAGAGTGCACACCACAGTCGACAGCGCTCTCGGATTGAACCCACACGCACGCACTCACACACACACACACACACACACTCGCGTGCACATCAGCGACACGCACACACACACACACACACACACACACACAGATCCCCTGGGAGTACATGAGGCATGCCCAGGCAGCGGGCTCCGGACTCAGTGACAGAGAGAGCGGGGGGCCGGCGAGGAGACTCTCAGCCCCATGCGTGAGCAGCCATGGAGGGAAGCATGTTCTTCGGTGAGTCGCTGCCTCTGGAGCTCCGGTCCGCACCGCTCCGGAGCCGACTGGTTTACATGTGGAGCTGTGAATGTTCATTCAGTCTCCTCTCCTCTCAGAGCGGAGAGATTGTGTTTATTTGATATGTATGGGGGGAAATATATATCGTTGACGGTAAAGAGGTTTCTCGTTTTTAATCATGTATTTATGTTTGTAAGTATTTTTTATTTTAGTATGTATGTAAATATATATACATATTGATGCACATGTATATTACATTTTTTGAATGAATGTTTATTTGTTAAAACATGGTTTTGTGTCTATGTCCGTGTTATTGCTCTTTACTGAGAAGTGAAAATGCATGAGAGACTGGGTTTTCTATTACTCCAAAACAATCCTGTTCTGTGTGTGTGAAATTGTGTGTTTATTTGTGTGTGTGTGCGTGCCTGTGTGCTTACGCGTGTGTGTGTGTGTGTGTGTGTTTTAATGTCTGTGTATGTGCAATTCTATCAGTGTATTTGTGTTTATATTGATATATGTGTGTTTGTGTATGTTTGTGTTTATGTGTGTGCGTGTGTTTTCTACATGCACGCTGTCTAGTTATTCATGTGTCATCATGAATGCGCGGTCAGATGGCCTTTGCTCTATGTGGACGTTGTGAGTTGTTTGTGCGTGTGTTGCTTCTGCCAGGCACTCGCTGATGGACAGTTTGCTTTTAAGGTTGACACACATACAAACACACACACACACACACACACACACACACACACACACACACACACACACACATACTGAGTGGATCTAAAAAGGTGATGACACACACATTAACCTACACACAACACAGACATACTGCGCAACAAGCAAATTGTCGCACGCCGACGCATGCACACACATGACGCATGCACACACATACCACCACACACATTATGCACACTCTTAAAAAAATGCACAAACACACACACACACACACACACACACACACATATCAACACACATGTGTACACTAACACAGGCACACATACGTTTACTCACCAGCATACACACACACCACACACTGACCCCAACAAACATCCTGTACACAAAAACACTCAACACTTATTCAACAAAAACACACAAAAAACATACCTTGTGCTCCTATTAGTCTCAATTCCATTTCCCGAGATTCAGATTTAACCAGCGTCAGCCCTGGCTGTGACCCGGCTACCACTAGTTAATCTACAGAACTCCAGATGATGGATGCAGAGAGATATACAAACACAAAAATGTATATGGAGGGGGGGAGGGGCTTAAGTGTAGCAGAATTCAGAAAGGTAGGTCAAGTGAGAGGAAAGAAAAGGCACTCTGAAAATGTCTGTGAATAGATAGAAAAGAAAAGAACAGACCACTCACAGAGGGAGGGAGAAAGACAGCGAGAGAGAGAGTGAGAAGGGGGGGAGATGGGAGACAGTAAGGGAGGGAGAGAGAGGTAGAAAGGGAGAGAGACAGAGAGAGAGACAGAGAGAGCGACAGAGAGGCCGCGAGAGAGATTCACAGTTGGAACAGAAAGAGACAGAAAAGGCGGAGAGGAGAGAGAGCTTCTCCCCTAAGTCTGATGGAGAGGAGACAAGGGGGTGGCGGGGGGGGGGGGGGGGGGGTTGTGTCGTGCATTTGGGCCGTCTTAAGGCGGACTGAATGCGTGAGTGGCTGCTCTTAACGCACTCCTCACATGGATGGCTTACAGTCACATCACAGGAATAATTACACCATGATCTCTGGAGTGGAGCGGAGGGGAGTGTGGGGGGGTGGTTGGGGGAGGAGAAGGAGAAGGAGAAGGAGAGAAGAGGAGGGGGGAGGACGAGGAAGGGGATTGGATCGTGTAGAATGTAGAAGTCTCTTCTATGGTTGGTTGGGCTTAATGTGATCTCCGGTGGCTTGTCATATAAGGATTCTCTCAGCGCTGGGTGTTTTAAGGTGTGTGTTTGTGTGTGTGTGTGTGTGTGTGTATGTGTGTGTGTGTGTGTGTGTGTGTGTGTGTGTGTGTGCCTCAGTGTGTTTGAATGTGTGTCATTCATTCTGAATGACACATTCTGCATGTGTGTCTGTCATGTGTGTCTGTCTTGGTGTGTGAGTCTCCAGTTGAAGCTTGTGTGTATATGGTCGTGTCTGCACATGTGTGTCTCCTGCGTGACTGTGTGTGTGTTGTGTCTGACTGTGTCGTTGTGTCTGCATGTGCTTGTTTGTGTGTGTCCCTGTGTGTGCGTGCCTGTGTGAATGTGATTGTAATATTTTAATATGTGGGTGCTGGCATCTGTAGTGTATCTGAGTGTGTATTTCTTTGCGTGTGTGTGTGTGTAAATACGTGTGCACTACAGGTGTGTGTCAGAACAGACAGCGATATCTAACTGAATTAAACAAGCCATAAGATGCAGGCTGGTGGAGGTTGTGGCTGTGGTGGTTGTGGTGGTAGAGGAAGGAGGAGGTGGTGGTGATGGTGGTGGTGGAGGAGGTTGTTGTGACGGAGGAGGAGGAGGTTGTGGTGGTGAGGGTTGTGGTTGTGGTGGAGGAGGTTGTGATGTTGGAGGTAGAGCTGGTGTTGGGTGGCTCCCCTCAGGTGTGAGTGTTCCCGGAGCTTCTGGAAGGAAAAAGCAGCCGAGTCTTGGTGGTGCGGGCCGCTCTCCCAGCAGCCAGACTGCCGCTGTGAAGCGCACGCTTCTCACAGCGGAGGAGGAAACGATGAGTGTGCACGCCACCACGCCGCCGCGCACTCCGGCGGTAATCACAACGGACTCGGGGAGCGGAATATTTCGGGCGTACGTTCCTACCCCCCCTCCCCCCCCCCCCCTCACTGCCCCTCTCTCTTACCAGAAGTTGTGCGTTAGGGAAAGGATTAGCAAAGGAAGACATTTTCCAGAGACAGGACATTCACCGCCGAAATAAACAGGAAACAGTGACAAGAAAAGAGAGAAGAAAAAAGCACATGGGGTTTTATTTCGGTGATTTTGGTCGGAATTATTTGGAAGGGAGGGAAGGTGAGGGCTTGGGGGGACGGTCAGGATGGGTGAAACAACACAGGGACACACTGCTGTGAGACCGAACTCCACTGCTGGAAACTCAAAGCGTTTTTCCTTTTAAATGTAATTGAATCACAATTAAATCACAGGAGCACACAGGTTAATGATGAGCCCCCCGTCCCCCCCCGCCCCCACCCCAAATCACCGGCTCCCATCCCTCTCTCTTCCTCAGAGTTGTAATGTAACAGCTGAAAATAGATCAAAAATAAATAAGGCCGTAATGGAATGCTCCTCCTGTTGTAGATAAAACACAGAAAGGACACACACGCACGCACGCACACACACACACACACACACACACACACACACACACACACACACACACACACACACACACACACACACACACAGTCCACAGCGCACAGCCCTAACAACAAGCCATTATTATTTCAATTATTCATTCATACATTTATCTGTTTAGTATTTAATACATTTATTTATTTCGTTTTCATGTTGGTGGTGGGAGGAGGGGGGTTGGAGGTTCATGTGTGTGTTTAGACTGCGTGTATGTGTGTGCGCGTGCATGTGTTTACGTGTGCGTGTGTAGATGGAGAGAAGGTCGCAGTGTGTATGTGTGTGTCCTTGCGGATGGGGGTTCCCGCGGTGCTTCGGGGCAGAGCAGAGCAGCGGTGTTCCTGGTTAACCTCACTTTACAGACCAACGGGAGCCGGGCGCTTGGATCATTTTCACAGCTGTTTTTATTATTGCACCGAGGGCCACGCAGTTTAAGTGTGTGTGCACAGGGATGCCTGCGTGTGTGTGTGAGTGTGTGCCCGCGGCCGTGTGGGAGTGTGTGTGCACACGTGTGTGTGTGTGTGTGTGTGTGTGTGTGTGTTGAGTGGGGGGGCAAACTCCAAGCATTGTGTCAAGCGTTTTCTGGATGCATTAGAAAAATACCCTTTAAATACTCCCTTCTCTGACAGATTAATTGGAAATGGTTTTATAAATATATGCATGTCACACAATCAAAACACACCCTTTCAACAGCTTTTATTTTGATGTGTTTTATCTGGAGCGACGTGATTTCTAAACCCCTTCTTCTCCTCCCGGTACGAGCGGAGGGTCACCGAACACAATTAGCCAAAGCCCCCCCCGTGCAAAACCTGTCCGCCTTAAGTGCATCTGGCTTGTCATCAGCATACCAAATAGCCTTCTTTCTTCCCCTCCGTTGAACTCAAGTTTATCACATAATTGGATTTATATTTGCCCAGGGAGATGAGACGACCATAAGGGTTATTTTCTTCAAATGTCATTTTTTTTTTACCGTTTTCAATACGCCCTAGCCGGCGGTCCGTCCAGCCGCTCAGGATCCCAGCCTTTCCGGACACATCTTATCTGAGGACTGGGCTGGGTGGGGGGGGGGGGGGGGGGGGGTGACGGTGGTGGTGCAAGAGAGCTGGTGGTGCATAGAGAGCTGGGGAAAGTGATTAATAATTCACATTCCAAACATGGCTTTTACTCTCTCTCTCGCTCGCTGCCCGTTTCTCTCTCGTCCTCAAAGCAGCGCCGCAGAAGTAAAAGAAAAAAGAGTCTCAGCCAAGAAATTGATATCGGCCTATATTTACATATTTTTTCTTGTCAAAAGGATAAAAGTAGGACATGAAAACGGCTAGAATATGCAGGGAGAGTGTGCTGTCTTTGTCGTTACATGCATACATACATGACTTATTGAGAAATGTTTGCGTAGGGAAGCATTAAGTGTTACTTACACAAAGCGATATGGAACGGCTGCCAGAGGTGTTAGTAACCGTGTTCCAGGGATCATTTACAACTCTATTGCTCCCCCTGGTTCGTTGTTTTGAGAGGGACATTTCAATTGAAAGATAATTACCAAAAGTCACATGATTGCGCTGCAACTGAATTAGATTTGGAACAGGATTAGGAGAATTCTCTTATTTCCATGAAAGAGTCTTCTCTGTAGACTTCTGGGACATTCCTAAACCAGCAGGTTTTTGCGTTATAAACAAACAATACAAGTGTAAGCAAAGCTCCCACCTCTTCCAATCCAGGTGACATTCAACGTTCACACATTCAATCAGAATCCAGAGCCGTGTAAGCAGAAGGGAAGGCCAGTTGTTTCAAGAAGTGTTTCGATCTCCCAGCAATAACGGACCTCTTATGTCTGTTGCCCTTTGCTTTTATGTTACAACTTGGTCCACATTTGACGGTTTACTTACATCTTGTCTTGCTGCCCAAAGGGCAGGGAACGGCCTCCATAACGTTGATAAGGAAAACGTGTGCCAGAAAACGCTGGTTGAAAACCTCAGACGCCGCATGCCTCTGGGCCATACACGTCTCCCCTCCTGTTGGGAGCGCTCCTCTCCGCGGCTCGCTGCTGCAGACCAAACCTCCTTTCATCAGCCGGGAGTCTGCCTGGCCCTCTTTAAAGCACCGCCCTCCAGTGTTTTGGTCGTTTATTGTGAACACTGATGTTGTACTGACACAACGCACTCCACCTTGAAATTCATATCAGTCGTTTTCGTAGTCAAACTATTTGATCTAGATTAGAGATCAAAATGTCTTCCTCGTTTGAAATAGCTAGCACATAAAAATAACAGAATATTATATATTTTTTACAATTTGAAGGGCTAATGTGTAAAACATTTGTGAATATTGACATTGACAAGTGAGTTTCAGAAAATATCAAAGCCAAATTTCCCCAGATGCGATATTGATTTGTTTACTGCCTTGGTATCTGCAGTCGCTTAAGAATCAATTATCCCAACTTCTGAAGTGTGCTCTGAGAAACTAAGAGCAAGAGCGAAGCGGGAAAGGACAACTCCCCCGGGGACAGGCTTCAACCCCCTCTGACCTATTGACCCTTCTGGTTCGGGTTAGAGAGAAAGGGAATATCTGTCTGGCTCTCGGCTTGCTGCCTAATGACTTCATGGATTCCAGTGCTCCGAGTTCAGCGTGTTTCTGCACGGAGTTCATTCAGTTGGTCTATTATTGAGCAGGCTTGTGATCGTGGACGCCCATCTTATCAGCCCTTCTGAATGTTACTGTAGCCGCGATGGTCGTTATGACATCGCTATGATATCTGGTCGGATGTCTGGCTTACCCTGAGGCCCTACGGTTAGGAGCCAGGTGCCTATTATTAATGAAAGAAGGTTCAATACCAGGGGGGATTTTTGGACAGGATAGTACTAAAGCTAGCGGCTGATTTCTGAAAAGATCAGGTTAGAAGCCAGGGACCAACTTTCAACTGATTACGTTTTTTTGTGAGGGGCCCATTTTCGGGCGACATGCTGGAATGTTCCCCTGTGTTCGGGCATGTCCGGGGGACATGTTCTCTGAGTGATCGCAGCCAGTGTAACACGAGATAAATCACCTTTATTTCGAAATCGTGTCAGTTCAAAGGGCCCCTGCACGGAGCCCCAGGGCCCACTTTTAACGAAGGACTCGAGAAGTGCCTGTCTCCATGGCGTGAGGTGAAGGCAGGGGTACGGGCGGCCTGGTGCCATTGACGCAGGTCCAACAGTTATAACACCAAAAATACATTCCTGGGGCAAGATTCGAAAAACGCCCAAACCGCAGCCACGTCCCCCATCCATCAGACCGGCGTTCAAAACGCTTTCCAGCCCGCTTGAAACCGCTCCGCATTACCGAGCACGGAACATCTAGCTCCACGCTATCCGTCACCCCCGACGCACGGCGCTAATCTCTCCCCCCCCCCCCACACACTTCCCCTCTCCCCCTGCCGGCCTGACGTCTTTAAAAAGAACTGGCCCGGGTCCTTCGGTTGGATGACACAGGGGGGTGGATGCAGGCCGGGGGAGGGGCTTGGCCCGGCCCCGTGCTCCTGTGGCGTGACGTCACGCGGCATGTTGAGCCCTTGGCGTGTGACGGTTCGACACCTGGAGGACATGTTCTCCTCGGGGCGAAACGGCGGCAGCGCCTCGCCGGGAGACGCCGCCGTGGCGCTGCTTTTTCCAACAGATGGTCGCTCTGCGGCTGACAGAGAGAGAGACAGAGAGAGACAGAGAGAGGAGGGGGAATGAGAGCGGGAGAGGGAGAGAGTGAGGGGGAGAGAGCTGGACGGATGGAGAAAGGGCAGAGGAAGAGGGAGAGCTCCCATCTCTCTTGGGAGGGGGGAGGGAGATGGATGGCGAGAGAGACATGGAGAGAGGGGGAGGGCTGGAAAGGGAGGGGAAAGGGGGATGGGGAGAGATGACAGAGAGAGAAAGATGGATGGATGGGGAGAGAGGGATGATGAAAAATGAGGGAGAGTGGAGGCAGTTGACGCAGGGAGATGGATGTAGAGAGGGGAAGGGAACGGGATAGAGAGCTAGAAAGAGAGAGAACCGAGAGAGATATATTTGAGAGAAAGGGAAGCCAGAAGAATGGATATATATATATATGAGCCCCCCCCCCCGCCCCCACCCCACATCACCGGCTCCCATGTGGGGATATATGTGGGGATATATATATGTGTAGTTTTTGGGGTCCATTTTTTTTTATGACATTTTGTGTTTTTCGTTATCTGGTCTTTACCGCTGCCAAGGGAAGGAAAAAAAAACATATTTATATGTCTCACAACGACGATTTAATACCATATTTAGCCCAGCTTTAGGTTCCTGCTGGCCCAGAGTTGCTCGCTTGTTAAATATGCAGCGAGAGAAAAAAAGAAAAATGTCCCTCTGGTTCTCATTACAGGTTTGCGAAATGACTTGTAATTCTTAATGTTTTCGAAGACGGCGATAGTTCTCTATTTTTTCCCTATTTTTAATTTAATCTCCCATGTTTAAAGCCAACCGTGTGCTGTTTCCAATTTGTGCGTTTATAAAGCATGTTTTTCTGGCGTGGTGTTCTCATACGACAATAAAAGTGAACTATTTACTTTTTGTTTCAACTAGAGCGATGCATAGCGGAGCCCCCCTTCTTGTCTCTGAATCATCCGAGGTGCAGCAGCACATCTTCACCGATGCTTTTAATGTGAAAGAGCACTTGTTTGGACAAGACAAACTAAATATTAAAACGTCACTGGAACAGGGAAACACACAAGGTGGCAATTTTAATCACAGCTAAGTGTCTTCTCCGAGGAAAAGTTTTCACCGCAATCCAAACAACTTTTATTTCCATTGCAAAACTACAAAACAGGAGGTTCTTAAAATGGTCGGGCCAAGCGTTTTTCAACAAAAGCCAGCAAAATTATGTATTTCCTTCTCGAGCGTCTGCTAGATGTTTAGTGTGAGTCCATTACTCCAGACCACCATCACAGCAGAGGTCATTAAAAGGTGCTGCATACAACATTCAACATTTTCTACATCGCATTTGGTGCTGTCTCGCACCAGTCAATCAATTGTCGTTAACCAATAACACTCGCAGGCATTTCCGCATGGATTACTAATGGAGCTGGAGAAATGTAAGTGGTGGAGCTCTCAAAGTTCCTTGAGGACTTCTGCCTTGATCAGTTTTAACTTGTTTAAGTACGGACCCATCTTTAAAAGCCGTGTGGATGTTTCCCCAATATCCCGGTACACCAATCCAATAATTCTTAAAAAAAAGGAAATAAAGTTCTAAAAATACGTGAATGTTATCAAACTATTTATGGGATAGTATGCACATTTCCCTTTGTAACATTTTCCAGCATTTGGATTTCTATACATACATTTCATTTATACATATTTGTACATTTATACATTAAATACAGATGATGTAAAACGTACAATCGTGATTATACTGTAATACATAAAGTACATAATACTGTTATGCATACAGTACATACAGTTTATTTGATGGTACATATACTCTCTTACAGTACTCTATTACAGTATATGTACATACAGTACATATACTGTAATACATAAAAAACATATACTGATAAATAGATAAATACATTACATACTCTACATATGATTCATACTAACCACTACAAATACTGTACCTGTAATAAATGCGGTACATATTCTACATACAATATTGTAATACATACTGTCATCACAGTACACTGTAATACAGGAACCATACGAGGACAACTCCAAACTCAATAGTCTTCCCATCTATATTTAATTCAGTCCGCTGTAAGGTTCCACGCACACTTCCTTGTCATGTCATTCCATATTGTCATTGTCAAGCCTCTACTCTGGGCTCCAATGTCTTTCCTTCCCCCGCTATCCCTGAGCGGGCCTTCCCCTCTGTGTATACAGGGTACACATGCAAAGGGTGGAGACATCTGTCTCTGGTTGGGATGGGGACAGCAGCACACATCCACCACCACCACCGCATGACAAACAAGGGGCTGCAGTCCCTTTCCATTACATGGCCAC
>NW_028180265.1:0-12500 GCF_964030765.1 Micromesistius poutassou | reverse complement strand
CCGTGGTGGTGATTCAATGGATTTCTCCATTCGGGTATATAAGTTCAACAGAAGTCTTGTTTTGTTGTTTCACGAAGCATTAGAAATGAATTGTGTAAGTATGGTAAGGTGTGGCAACTGTGTGTTGCCTGCTAGAGTCAAAATACTAGGTCTTTATTTACATTGCTTTAATTTCTTATTGCTCTGTATCGATATATTCGCGTCTTTCCTTACTGATTAAATGTATATCATATTTATTGTATATTCAATGTATATTTGTTGGGATACAGTTATGAAAAGAGCTGTACTGGTGTTTGCTCCGTCATAGTAGGCAGGTGAGGACATAGGAGCGGAGGGAGGTGAGTTGGAGGAGATAGGGTGGAGGAGAGGGAAGAGATGCTGGGGTGGAGGAGATGGGGGAAGACATAGTGGAGAGTAAAGAAGCTGGGATGGGAGATAGGGGAGGAGTCAGGAGAGGAGAGATGGGAGAGGACATAGGAGATGAGTTAGGAGAGGAGGTAGGAGAGGAGATGGGAGAGGACATAGGAGATGAGTTAGGAGAGGCGATAGGAGAGGAGATGGAATGGGATGGGAGAAAGAGGAGAAAGGGGAGAAGTCAGGAGAGGAGATGAGACAGGAGATGAGCTAGGAGCGGAGATGGGAGAGGAGAGGAGATGGGAGAGGACATAGTGGAGGAGGTGGGAGGGGAACTCACTGTTGATGTGGTCGATGTAGTACAGGCCCACCTGCTGGTCGTACACCACCTCCCAGCCCAGAGGAAGCTCATCCCCCACACAGTCTGCAAATGTCAGCGGCTTGGTGATCCTGCAGAGACACGACAACATCACACTATCATTATGACAGCCCCAAGACATCATCATTACCACGTAGAGCGTCTTGCAGATAACACACCGCTCCCTGCTTCTCATTGCACAGTAATATCTAGAAATACTGGATTATGTACGGAAACCATTTTACGTCTGTCCATTCAGCACCCATTGTCCTCCAAGCCATTCCTGAAAGGAGGGATCCCCCTTTCTGGTTCCCTCTGAAGGTTTCTTCGCGAGTTTGGGAAGTTTTTCCTTTAAGCCCTTTAGGGCTTAGGGCTAGGGTGTGTGTTCACTGTGTCCTGTGAAGCCCTTTGAGACTAACTGTGGTGAAGTGTTTTACAAGTAAAATGTACGAGACCGATCTTGACACCGACATATAAACGTATTCCATAAAAATAAACACATACTCCAACCCTCTCTAATATAGAAGTGATAAGGATGAATAGTGAAAAATCATCATGGTAATGTTTTGGTCGACAGAATGTTCAAACTCTCCCTCAGAAAATAAATCTCACTGGTGTGAGTGTGGAGACGAAAAAAAATGCTGGCATCTCAAAAATCCAGAGAATTTCTTGAAAAACCACAAAGCGTGAAGACAGTATTTTGTCATACAGTGCGCTGGGCTTTAGGTGGGAATACAGCTGCTCTTTCAAAAAGGTTTTCAGGTGGAAATACAGACAAATGACAGTTTGTCACTTCTAAGTATTGACGGCCGTCAATTTGAACACTTTGAAACACTAAAAGAGCGTATTATTGAATTTGTGGTACCAATCTTACCAGAGGTAGTAAGGTACAGCTCTCTATTTTAAGTTACGGGATATTTTCTTTGAAGAGGCATATCAGTTTGACATATAAAGTAAATTAGGTATTTAATGAGTGGGAAGTTACATACCCAGGTTGTCAAATTGCGTTACTTTGTGAACTATAATTGTAGTTTACACCAAAACACCCTATTAAGGCTGACAGATGGTGGTGCTTATCACCGAGTGTGAATCGCTAAGTGGTACATAACAAATGTCATGTCATGCGTGTTTAAAATGTATTTTGATTTAATGGGCACTTATTTATCTCGTACTCGAGTTAACTGCTTCACTTGGGCCAAGTGTGACATCGCAGGGTAAACAGATTAAGACAATCTTTCCAACTTCACAAATCATCCCTTTCCCCCAGTCCACTAAACTTGTCACGCGTAATGATAAAAGCCACAGCAACACAGGCTGACACGTCACTTTTCTAAATGATCGCCAGAACACTAATGTCCCGTGATGGAGCAACACGGCTTCCATATTTTTTAAGGTTTTTGTTGACAGCTCGTGGATTGTTACCGACGACAACCATAACTCAACTGAAAACAAAATGGCCACGGGCGGTGACCCCTCCTGCCACAGAATGGCCACAATGCAGACAGTGCTTATCCTGGCTAGGTATGCACACAATGAGCAGCGAAGGCATTCTTCTTCACAGCATTCCAGAGGAAGAACACAGACAAAGTGTCTTTCCTGCTCGCCTCCATTTTACGTTAAAGCCCACTTCCAGACAGAGATATGACATATATATGACCATCAAGCACAAACCCCATCTCTTTTAACCATTGGGCATCAACTGGCTTTCTAAACAGAGGATTGATTATTGGAGGGTTTTGATAAGTTATTTAACACAATGTTATGGACTGGAGAGCAACATCTGGAATATTTATATACTTAAAAACACATTGAGTCAGATCTCTCACTATCCAATCACAACAAACTATACTTCAAGCCCCTGAAGAAACCAATTAAACCGTTTTTTGAATGATTATTATTACTATTACTACTTCAGGGCCCGGGGAGTGTGCGACAACTTCCCCAGCGAAATATATTTAGTTGTAAATCACACGTTGTCATGTGATTTAAGGAATTCCTGAAGGAATACTGTAGATTAATCACAACGGCCCAAGGGCCTCAACCCAACATTTTCTAGTATTTGATGGAATGTGTTGTTTTTGCTTTGTACGTCATAAATCATTCAAACAGATTGCAGAACATAGGTTTAGTGCACATGTGTCAGATAAGACACATGCACGTCTCGTTCCTTTTTTGATGGATGTTGTTCAGCGGCGTCTGAGCCGAACCGCAGCCGAGAGATTTGAAGAATCCGCTCCCACAGCCGTTGGTATGAGGAGGAGGACGACGATAACCCACCGAATGTCCGGCTGACGACTGTAAACACAACGTTGAATAACCGCTTCAGAATGACCCCGCTCGCCTCTTCAATACCCCCAAGATGCATTGCATTCCTTGAGAGCCCCAAACACACCAAACTCATGACTGAACCAGTCCTTCGTCTGATGGCCTATTTAACCTTTTCTCATGCAACATGGGAAGGGAAATCTTTCCGTTTGCCTGCGACACTAGAATCAACCCTGGGTTCCAATATATGATTTGGGATATTGAGCCGTGTCCAATACTCCTTCTGGGATATTGAGCCGTGTCCAATACTACACGGCTGTCCAATACTTCTGGGACACAGGTTTCTGAGTATAAACATGCCCTTAGAGGCAGAACAGAACTTGCAGAAATGCAGAGAAAGGATGTAATCTACACTGGGAACATGCGTGCGCTTGCCTGTGATTTGTCGGTATATTTTGATGAAGATACGAACATAATGTCAATCAGAGGGCTTTCTTGTTTGTTTTGTTGTCTCCTAAACGGCGACGCGTGCGTCCGACAGGCTCGTGCGTTAACCACATAACTTAAACCCCGGACAGCGAGCAAACACGGCGGCCCGCACGCACAACTCATCTGTCAGAATTACTGAAAAGAAAAACTTAAAACTAATGTTGACATACCGACAAGTCATCCCCCTCACCCCCCCCCCTTAAACAAGTGCAAATAGACATTCCTGTGTTTACAGTTGAGTTTGTGTCAATAATGGGTTTAACAAGTTTAACTTGACTCTCGTAAAAAAACAACAATGAATCCAATTCAGATCAGTAGAGGGAGCAGGAGTATAACTGTACAAACACTGAGGGACCCGTCTTCTCCGCTGGAGACAAGACAATCAGGGTCTGATTCGACCGCTTTTTGATGTGGGTTAATGCAGCAGCCATTTTGAACAACACCGCCACAAGAGGGTTCTTTCTTGTGTAAAAAAGTACAGGATGTGTGTGTGTTATGGAGGACCACTATTAGTAGTAACACGGCTCTGGAGAGGGAGTGAATGTTTCCTTCATTACGTGGTCTTGTGACAGCAACCGAGGGGGTGGGTGGGTGGGTGGGGGGGGGGGGGGTCTGTATAGCAAAGTAGTGGCTCAGTCGGCTGTAGGCCCGACGGAGCAGGACGGAGCAGGGGGTGGGGGGGTGGGACCCTGTCAGTGACCCTACATGACACACATACTTGACACACATACCCTCCCTGAGCACCACAAGAGAACTATTTGAATATAAGACACACGTACTGGATGTACACGGGCTGTAAAATGTTAATTAAAACGTTATAACAAATTTTTACATAAAGCATAGGTAAATATAGCTCCATTTGAACAGGCTGAATATTCTTCTGAAGAATATCTGGCGTTCACCAAATCAAAATTCCATATTCCTGTTCACCGGGCAGAACAGGAATGCTCCGAGGAGGCCCTGGGAGCAGGAAGCGGTTTTCAAGGACCAACAGTCAGATGGAGCAGGGATGACTCAATGTGGCTATTGCTAACGTGCTAAGAGGGGGTGTCAGAGAACATGCCAACACAAACACGGATATCAACCACCTCAGACGCACAAAAGGAAAGCGACTCTCTCTGTGCTCTGCTCTTCTGTTAAAAACAAAAAGACTGCAATGGAGAATTCCAATGTATCAAAGGCAAATATCAACACTTGATTGATTTCCAAAACCTGCGCTATCAAAGAAACTAATCAGAATTGGAGTGGTCCTCGTGTCTTTGAGTTCTGCCCTTGGTTCTATCAGAGGGTTTGATTAATTCAGACGAGAGGGTCTCATCAATCGTTCAGACCAGACGAAAGGCTGGGAGGCTGAAATAGAAAAGGAGAAAGATGGGAGCTATGGAACTATTTGAAAACCTCACAGCTGCACTCAACAAGGGTGGCCGCAAATTACTTCAGGGCCCGGCGAGTGTGTGACAACTTCCCCAGCGAAATATATTTAGTTGTAAAAGACATTTGCTAATTCTATAATAATCCAGACTGTCTTTGGTTGTCCCCTGGAGGGTATTTCTGCCCGGCGACGGCGGCGCAATGAGCCGGTATGTGAAACAGGAGTCTGGGCCTGTGAACCCGGGTCCGGTCACATCTCTTAACAAAGACCCACGCCGCATTCCCATCGCAAATTAAGATGCGTAAAAACAAGCGCCTCTCCATCCCTGCATTCTCATCGCACGCTAAAAATAATATTCCCTGGTGGACGGTACGCTTCAGTAACAGCGCGGCTCTCCGATGCTCTGCGTGTGGACTGGAGGTTCGCGTCCACAGCTCGACTATAATCTGCACGTCAACACAGACAATTAAGACATTGGGGTTTCTGAGTGTTAATGATGGGTCTCTCTGGAGTAAAAGACACTCCTGCTACGGTTGACTTTTATGTGATAAACCGTCAGAATTTATTTGATTCACTTCATCAGCAACCCAATGTTGTTTTAAAAAAGGCAGAAGTATTGAGATTACAACCGGTGGATGCCTGTAAGCAGTCCTACGTAACCATGAACCTTGAATCAACGGTTCCTGCTTGTGTGATTTGGAACAATTGCTACCTGACGGGACAACCTTCAACAACCCAGAGAGGTTTCCAGAAAGATAGCTTCACATATCTATAACATATCTCCATCACTGAGATAACCAAGGAAATAATAATGCATTCAACGTCATCTTATTCTCAATGAAACCCGCCTTAATCCATTAAACAATTGACTACGAGTCCTGAATGTTCTTGTGCCGGGGTCTGAAGAGTCCGGACAGAGGGGTGATGTTCGAGCGCTGGGTGACGGGACCAAGTGATGACGACCAGGAAGTGGAGGGCCGGGGCTGACGGCGACACCGGCCATGTCCCGAGATGAAGCAACAACAAAGAATTCCTCATTCCTCGGCCGCCTCCTCTAAGCTCTCACACGCCGCACGAAGGAGCATGCCTCGAATCCCAACCCTCCCCTCTTTCCCAGCTCTCCCCCTCTCCCAGCCCTCCCTCCCCCCCCCCCCCCCCCCCCCCCCCCACACTTTCCCCAGCCCTCCCCACTCTGCCAGTCCTCACCCCCCCTCTCTCCCAGCGACCGTGGGTGGGGCGGGGCGGGGGGGGGGGAGTGTTAGAGGGGTTTAGAGGGGTTGGGGGGCGGGGAGCAGCCTTAAAGGCTAAAAAGGCCACCAAGTGTCGGGTCTAAAAATTCCATTCTGAGTTAAAAAGGAAACGTGAAAACAACTTTGGGAGGAATGTCATTTATGCGCCGGGTCTCTGGGAGCGGTGCCGGGTTTCAGGGTTCCGACCAGCTGGCCCACGGCTGGCTCACGACACGCAGACACTCACTCGTCCCACGATGTCCAGAATCCCATGGAAATAGGGCTGCTATTAGCAGCTATAGCAATGGTGGGACCCCCATCCCGCCACACATATAGCCTGGGGAGGGGCCCTCCATACTGGGCCCCCAACCCTAGGGAGTGGCCCCATTGTGAAACGGTTGAAACAGCCAGACGTTTAATTTTTCCATGTAGGGGGAGATGCAATAACGCTGCTTAAACACTGAATTCTGTGATGCATCATTTTGGTACATTACACAATATGTGCTTCTTTAAAAGAGGTGAAACACAGCTAGTGCACCCTCCATCCAACACACGCGCGCACACACAAGGCCGTGACAACGCGGTGAGTCTTGAGCATATCCTGCTATGGTAGCATTCTTGACATAATGCACATGACAAAAGATCATTATATGGACAATGAGCTGACTGTTTCAGTTTGGTTTTGCATGTTAACTTCTGAAATGTGTTACACAGCAGTGGCAGCCAAGGAAATGTGTGTAAATCCCTGGTGGACAAACATTTGAGAAAAACTCTTAAAGCAGTTGGGGAACTCTGATACCCGCCAGTATATTCTATTGCCAGCAAGAACATTATTGGCTCAACTCAAGCTGTTGATGAAAATTAGTCTGACTTGTAGCATACGAACTTCATAACAAAGAGCAGGCCGACAAACATGAGTGCTAAACATGAGCACTAAACATTGTTCTGTTAGGAACGAGCAGCCGAATTCAAAAGAAACAAACAAGTGCATTGTCCGCCGGCGAAAACACGCCGGCAGAAAACACACACAGAAGAATGACACCGGGGCTGCACAATAGCGGGATTTCCATACGTCCCCGAACCAAAAGAGCCGCCATCATAATAAAACATGGGTGGTGGAGGTGGGGGGGGGGGGGGGGGGGGCGCGGGTGGGGGGAGAGTAGACCCCCTCTCAACGCTGGAAACACCGCTCCAGAATAATTGAATTTGATGTGCTTTGTGACCGAGCATAAAGAGCCACCCAGCTGCAGCCTGGCTGGGACTGTTGCATAACAGAGCTAATGAGATAGAGATAGAGAGATATAGAGATGATTGATCGACAGACAGACAGACAGACAGACAGACAGGAAGAGAGGCAGGGGCAGAGATGGCGAGAGAGCGATGAGGAAGGAGAGAGAGAGGTAGGCAAAGGGGTTGTGAGCGTTAGGGAAAGAGAGAGACGCGTGGGAACGGGGTCTGTTAGGGCGCACTCACACTAGGCAAAGTTGCCCTGTACCGTACTCAAGTACGGTTGCCCCCGCTCCCCCCCCACCGTGCCACTGGCCTGTGCTCACACTAGGCAATCTCAACTGGGCCGGAGTACGGTTGCCTCTTGTACATATAGGTTGCGTATCCTTGCGTGTGCGCGTGTCAGCTCATTAGCATCTGTATCGTGGCCTGAGCACACTGTGTAGTGTGTACTGAAGTGTACTGAGGCCATGGAATTGAACTGTACTTGAGTACGGATGGCGTGCTCACACTAGCCAAACGATCTAGACTTTAGGGGCCAAACGTACTCGGGCACGGTACGGATGGGCTAGTGTGAGTGCGCCCTTATACTGGTACTCTGTCGGGGGGGATCACTAGCAGAAGCGTTGGTGGGCATCAGAGCAGTTCCGGGGGCCCCTAGCAGAAGAACCACCCCAGGGGCCGCTAGCAGAGCCGCTAGGGGCCTCTAGAAGCAGAGCCGCCCGGGGGGCTTGGCGTAGGCATGCCTGGTGTGACACTCACTCCATGCTGACAAAACTCTTCACAAAACAGTTATGGCTTAGCAGCAGGGACCCCCAGTCGGCCCCCTGACCCCTGACCTCCTGCTCAGAGGAACACGCCGCAGCACAGCATATGTCGATGTTGTGCTCTCGCTTCTATTTATCTGACCTTTATTATTGGAATACAAGTGAATCTCATTGAGGCTGGCCAAGTATTTTCCCAGAGTGAGTCTCTTGCTTACAATACGGGTCTGTTTAGGAACACGTCGAGTGTGAGAGTACTCAAAGAAAATGACATGGTGATTGAAACACGCGGGGTTCTGTTCTGTGTCATTGTGTTATTCATATAATAGGCTGAGGGAAACCAGTAGCATGTCTTGTAATAAGGACTACATTTCCCATCACACAGCTATTGCTTGAGCTTTGTGGTGGTCTACACGTTTGTCTGGAATTGGTGCGGGAGAGATGTATCGACGTTGTGGCTGTTGGACAGCTGTAGTTCTGTAATTGTGGCTTTTCTGGACTGTAAGCCGTAAATTATTCTGTTAGACTTGGCGCTGAGTCCAGAGTATAAGTATTTAGAGATGTAGTCATCACACATAAAAAAAGCCTGATTTAGTGCTGATTTCACATTTACTCTTGTTGGAGAAGCATCAAGCTATCACATTAAATATCTGCCAACTCTTGATTATACTCTAGGCTCTGAAAAAGTTAACTAGATTTAACTTCAGATTAAAATTATAATTTTATCTATAAACATGCAGGTGCATACTTGGGTCTCCCCGTCAACATACAGAAGAAAGAATACATTTTAGCCATCTTTGCGGTGTTCATCCTTCACCCCCCCATCTCAAATATTTCTCAAATCTAATTGATATAAAGACCAGAAACTGTAATCTGAGAGATGTTTGGGATGAGGGATGCTGGCCAGGTTTCCCAGGTGAATGTTCAGTGCTTTCACACGGCCACCACACATTTCACTACAAGACGCCAACCCCCGCTCCTACTGGGCCAACCCGGCTCCTACTGGGCCAACCCGGCTCCTACTGGGCCAACCCGGCTCCTACTGGGCCAACCCGGCTCCTACTGGGCCAACCTGGCTCCTACTGGGCCAACCCGGCTCCTACTGGGCCAACCCGGCTCCTACTGGGCCAACCCGGCTCCTACTGGGCCAACCTGGCTCCTACTGGGCCAACCTGGCTCCTACTGGGCCAACCTGGCTCCTACTGGGCCAACCCGGCTCCTACTGGGCCAATAAGGTCCTACTGGGCCAACAAGGTCCTACTGGGCCAACCCCTCTCCTACTGGGCCAACCCCGCTCCAACTGGGCCAACCCAGATCCTACTGGGGCAACCCAGATCCTACTGGGGCAACCCTGCTCCAACTGGTCCAACCCAGCTCCTACTGGGCTAACGCAGCTCCTACCAGTCCAGCCTGGCTCATAATGGGCCATCCCTGCTTCAAATTCAACCCAGCTTCTACTAGGCCAAGCTGGGTCCAGCCAAGCTAACTATAATATAGCGGGTAGGGGTAAGGGCATCTTGCACAAAGATGCCTTTTGAGATTGGGGATCAAACATAGTACCTTTTGGCTGTGAGTCAACACAGTATCCTAGACTATCGTTTCCCAGCCTCCAGCCAATGAGGTATTTTATGAATTGTTATTCCTTAGTATTGTATATAGAGGGTTGACCCAAGTCCTTCTGGTCTAGATGGCAGGGACACATGTCCCAGGGGACACCCTAATAGTTTGTGCTGCAAGGTTCTGTTTGAGACAAGGCCGGTGTGTAGTTCCATCGTATTTTCCTAATTGGCAACATTCACAAGGAAACGACAAAAACAGAGTATTGTTTTTCTCAGGCTCATTCATATTCATGCCTAGTCTGATCAACAGATGGTTCATTCGCTTACTTCTTGTTTCTTGTTCCTGCTTTGATTGGTGGAATCATTCCTTATTGCACATTTCACTATCACGCGGTGAAGGTCTTGTGTTGAACAAGGTAAACAGAGGAAGACAAAGTGTGTGTAGAGGGCCTTCCTCACATCTGCCTCTCCACCGCTCAACACAGATTCAGGATAAAGTGTCTGAGTCTGACTGACCATTAAGATGGATTCGGCTGACCTCAGACATGTCGTTCGGTGGCGTGTTTTGATGATCGTACGTCCACCTCATCACAGCTGTTTGTCAATTTCTCGCCACTTAGGCTATAACGCGGCCCTCAGAGCTGTGCTGTGTTTATTTAATGAACCTGAAGCCAACCCTGAGCAGGTTTAATGGTTTAAGGACACCCTAGACAATGTTAATATTGGTGTAGTATCACATGCTGGGAGAATCTGGAGAAAACAGTCTGAACTCTGGAGACGACCCAACGCCAGAGCCCACTACTGCAGGATGACGCAGAACAGCTATAACGCCACGACAGAATTGAAATGGTTTTATGGTTGACGTGTGTACTGGTTTGGGGATCAAGGCTCAACATTGAGAGTAACCTAGGCCATTTAATGACCTGGAATAACGTGTCCAAGTCCTGAATCCTGGCGTGTTGTCTTGTCCAGGGTTCGAGTTAAATAACTGACTGATCACTCCACCCCAATTTAGTTTCTTTAAAAACAAACTTAACACACACATACACACACACACACACACACACACACACACACACACAATCATAACTTTGTTTATATTTTACCCAATATTTCTCCCCTTGCTTAGTAGTCTTTGTTCAAATGTCGATGAGAACACAGTTTTTCTCCGAATTGTCACAATGTGGGCGTTTCCTGAGCCACACAATGGGCTTCTAGTGCAGGCTGTAATCTTGCATGTAATCTGCAGCAGTCTGCTGAGCGCGGAGGACCTGAAACACATCCCTACAGCTTCCCCAGCGGCACACACAGCATTCCTTACATACTTTCTCTAAGATCCCTGGGAGTTGGAGTTCTATGTGTGCTCCATGTTAAACACTGGCTATATTTATGCAATATCTGGCATTAGGAATTCCATTGGAAATAAATAAAAAAAATAGATGAATAATGGATATAAAAAAACCTGCCCCCTGAATTTCACAGGGCGGACAATATATTGAACATATAGAAATATGTAATATATTTTAATTGAATATTGACATATAATGAAATGGACTATAACCTAATGGAGATATGTAGCCCAATTATGTGGAAGTTACCAAACGATATTTTATTCAACACACAACTTTTCGAGAAAATAAAAGTGTGGAACTAAGACCGTAGTTTTTTTTTTTTTAACACAATCATAAACTAGATTAAAAGGCCTGTGTGTGTTTATCCTGATTCTGTGACATCTCACTGAGTGTGTGAGCTGATGTCTGTCTCAACGCTTCCAACCTCCATAACATAGGTGCCAGACATGCTGTCGACTACTACTTTGTGTATTGTCATCTTTGTCATTTCAACTGAAATGCAAGGTGTGTAACAACACGTCCCAAATGTAAGGAACATAAGTGAGGTAGAAAAACGTAGTAATCACAGATGTTTACAACCTGTGTTTACATGGAAATGTATTTGCGGTGTGGATGCAAACTGATTTCAAATTCCTGCGCAACGATTGCGCGTTTATGGCTACGATGTCCATCAAAAAGTTGTGCCAATATTGTATCGGTCTTCAAACTTGTATCAAACTTGGGAGAACCCATTTCACCCTGGTTCGGGGGAAAATACCATCAGTTGTTTTCGACGTCCACCCCTGCGCCCTCTCCGATCCTCCAGTGGAAGGAAGCCGAGGGGCTTGTTCCCTTTCACTGTCACACGGATGAAACAGCAAGGCTCACAAACAACCCTCTTACCTATCTCTGGGGTCTATCCACGAGGTCTGCCGAGTGTTGTGATCGATAAAGAACACCCGGCCGTCGTAATCCCGGGCTTCCTCCCAGCCAGCGGGCAGCGGCAGCTCAGAGCTCTCCCTGCCTTTACCGCTGCTTACCCACGGCATAGCGTTGGGACCCCCTGCCCTTTTCGCAAAAGTTGAGCTTCACAGCATTACAAGCTCTTCGTGTGCGCGTATAGCCACAAAAAACAAGTTAATCCACAAAGTTTCGCAGCCGAAACGACCGCCTTTGCGACGCATCCACTTTCCCGAGGAAGAAAAAAACTATCGCTCCACTCTTTTCACGCTCCTCGGTCGTCCATGTTCGCCTCTTCGACCATATTTCATTCCGTCGAGTCCATATTCGGGCATAGCTCATTTGCATAAATTGTGCGAGAACGTACGAACGGACGCATTTCTCCGTCCAATGGGAGGCTCATGTCGCCGCCGCTCCGAAAAGATCGATATGATCAACTATCGAAAGTGCATTATGTATTTATAAAAAAAAATCAAAGTTTCCTTAGATGATTGTTGTTGATATAAAAAACACAACCATTTATTGGATTAATAATGATCGTACATATAATTGTGTTATATAGAAATGTAACCCAAGTGGCGTTCTTAAGTAG
>NW_028180266.1:10000-18106 GCF_964030765.1 Micromesistius poutassou | reverse complement strand
GTCCGGCGTGGCTGGAGTCCACGGACCGGCTCCGGAGGATCAGCGTCTCTCTGTTTCGTTTTAGTGTCGTTCCTTTCCCAGGGCTCCAGTTTCGCAACAGTTTGCAACAATAGACGCTCAGTCACTGCGCTTTTTATTTTATTTTATTTCCCATCATAACCTTTCCCAGGAATCAGGAAATAGTCTTGATCAGATTCAGATTTCCAGGGAATCGCGTCTCCCGTGATTAAAACCTAATGCCGACCCGCCCATGGTGGAGAGGTTCTTTTTTAGATGGAAACGCGCCTGGAACCAAACCGAACCGAGGCGAGTCGAGTTGAGCTGGTACTGTCGGTGGAAAAGCGGCATCAGAGAGGAACTGATCAGAGAGGACCTCAGACCGTAGTGTCATTATGGAACATCTCCGCTGGCGGGAACGCTTCAGACCAGCGCTCCTCAGCCCAGTAGTGAGGGGTTTGGCCCAGCTCAGTGACGGCTCACGTTACCACCACCACCAGTACCCTTATGGTGGGCGGGGTTTAAGACAGTACCCTTATGGTGGGCGGGGTTTAAGACAGTACCCTTATGGTGGGCGGGGTTTAAGACAGTACCCTTATGGTGGGCGGGGTTTAAGACAGTACCCTTATGGTGGGCGGGGTTTAAGAAGACAGTACCCTTATGGTGGGCGGGGTTTAAGCCACCAGTACCCTTATGGTGGGCGGGGTTTAAGACAGTACCCTTATGGTGGGCGGGGTTTAAGAAGACAGTACCCTTATGGTGGGCGGGGTTTAAGCCACCAGTACCCTTATGGTGGGCGGGGTTTAAGAAGACAGTACCCTTATGGTGGGCGGGGTTTAAGCCGGACGGCGATAGCCAGGGCAGCTACGTTAGCATGGTGACCTCATAGCAGCCCGACACTGTTTAGTGTAGCCTGCTAGGAAGAAGAGGAACGCACACTATGAACAAAGAGCAACAATGGAGGACGTCCAAAAAGGACGGCAAACTTTTGCGCAACATGTTCTTCAATAAACTAAGCTTTCGCCGTAGTCCAGAAATCCCTCGCGGGTTCTGTGTTTGTTTGTTATTATCCCCCTGTCGCACGGAAGGGACGATTCTGTGGACCAATCAACGGACGGCGTGTGTAGCTCAAACTTGCCGGGACCCTTTCAGGCTCTCAGTACCTGAACGGAGGAGTACTGTGAGACGAGTACGGCTCAGTCCGGGTCACGCCCGCTTTTGGCGGTGGAAACGCGACCCGTACCGAGATAGGCTGTGCGTGGTTGTGTGTGTCCGGCGTGGTTGTGCGCACCTTAGCAGACTTAGAACCGACACGCACCCTGCGCTGGAAATGAGCCACTAGACCGGACCGTAGTTTGATCAGACCGTAGTTTGATCAGACCGTAGTTTGATCAGACCGTAGTTTGATCAGACAGGACGGTGCTGCCCTAGCCTGGCTACTTCCGCTCAATTTTCAATTCCCTCCAGTACTACTGTCTGGGTTTGCGGTATATTTTCGCAAGGTTTCCTGCAGCCAATCTTTTGGCCGTCCAATCAGCAAACAGGGAGGGAGTGGCTGAGAACGTTGACGTTGAGGTCGTGCGCCGGTTTGAGTCGTTAGTCAAACGTCAGCGGTTGGTTATGGCAGATCCAGAGCAGCACTGAGTGGCAGATCTAATAGTTTCAAACTCCCTACAGACGCCCGCCTTCAAGTGAGTTAACGTTTGTCAGTGGAGAAAGGCCAGACTGTGTGTGCAGATGAAGTGAAGCAGAGCCTCTGGTGGGACCGGGCTGGCGCTGCCCCCTGCTGGCCGGGACTCACGAGGGGCAGCTCTCTGCGTTGTCGGGGCGATGGGGGAGGAGGAAGGAGAAGACGTTGAGTCCTCCTCCGCAGTCGTCCACCGTCTGGTTCACCTCCTCACAGCTGCTCACCACGCGTAGTAGTGGGTGGGGAGGGGGGGCGGGGCCCTGGGGGGGAGGGGGGGGGAGACAGAGAGAGGGGTCAAGGGTCATAGGATCGTACACTTGACTTTTGGGACTTTTTAATAGACGTTAGACGTTATATGTTTTATTTTGATGGTGTTGGACTTTATACTATTGACTTTCATTTACTCATTTACTACGTGTATATATATATATATATATATATATGTATATATATATATACATATATATATATATATATATATGTATATATATACTGTATGTATACATATATATATTGTGTTATGTTTCCCTCCCCCCAGGTGACCCCTGACCCCCAGGTGACCCCTGACCCCCAGGCGACCCCTGACCCCAGGTGACCCCTGACCCCCAGGCGACCCCTGACCCCCAGGTGACCCCTGACCCCCAGGTGACCCCTGACCCCCAGGCGACCCCTGACCCCCAGGTGACCCCTGACCCCCAGGCGACCCCTGACCCCCAGGCGACCCCTGACCCCCAGGCGACCCCTGACCCCCAGGCGACCCCTGACCCCCAGGCGACCCCCAGGTGACCCCTGACCCCCAGGCGACCCCTGACCCCCCGGCGACCCCTGACCCCCAGGCGACCCTTACTCGGCGGGGTTGGTGTCTCGGAGGCCGTCGTGGTCCTGGTCGAACACGGGGCCCAGCAGCACGTTGACCCCGTGGAGCTGCTCCGCGTAACGCCGCAGCAGCACCCCCTGCAGGTAGCTCCACACCCCTACACCACAGTACACCGCGTTACACCACCACCACGTTACACCACACAGCACCACCACGTTACACCACGTTACACCACAGTACACCACCACGTTACACCACCACCACGTTACACCACGTTACACCACCACGTTACACCACGTTACACCACGTTACACCACCACGTTACACCACCACGTTACACCACCACGTTACACCACCACGTTACACCACGTTACACCACCACGTTACACCACAGAGCACCACCACGTTACACCACGTTACACCACCACGTTACACCACGTTACACCACCACATTACACCACCACGTTACACCACCACGTTACACCACCACGTTACACCACCACGTTACACCACGTTACACCACCACGTTACACCACAGAGCACCACCACGTTACACCACGTTACACCACCACGTTACACCACAGAGCACCACCACGTTACACCACCACGTTACACCACCACGTTACACCACCACGTTACACCACGTTACACCACGTTACACCACCACCACGTTACACCACGTTACACCACGTTACACCACCACGTTACACCACCACCACGTTACACCACGTTACACCACGTTACACCACGTTACACCACCACGTTACACCACCACGTTACACCACGTTACACCACGTTACACCACCACGTTACACCACCACGTTACACCACCACGTTACACCACCACGTTACACCACGTTACACCACCACGTTACACCACCACGTTACACCACCACGTTACACCACGTTACACCACCACGTTACACCACGTTACACCACCACGTTACACCACCACGTTACACCACGTTACACCACCACGTTACACCACCACCACGTTACACCACGTTACACCACCACGTTACACCACGTTACACCACCACGTTACACCACGTTACACCACCACCACGTTACACCACGTTACACCACCACGTTACACCACGTTACACCACCACCACGTTACACCACGTTACACCACCACGTTACACCACCACCACGTTACACCACGTTACACCACCACGTTACACCACCACCACGTTACACCACACAGCACCACGTTACACCACCACCACGTTACACCACACAGCACCACGTTACACCACACAGCACCACGTTACACCACCACCACGTTACACCACCACCACGTTACACCACACAGCACCGCCACGTTACACCACCACCACGTTACACCACGTTACACCACCACGTTACACCACGTTGCACCACCACCACGTTACACCACGTTACACCACCACGTTACACCACCACCACGTTACACCACGTTACACCACCACGTTACACCACCACGTTACACCACCACCACGTTACACCACACAGCACCACGTTACACCACCACCACGTTACACCACACAGCACCACGTTACACCACACAGCACCACGTTACACCACCACCACGTTACACCACGTTACACCACCACGTTACACCACGTTACACCACCACCACGTTACACCACGTTACACCACCACGTTACACCACGTTACACCACCACCACGTTACACCACCACGTTACACCACCACGTTACACCACCACATTACACCACGTTACACCACCACGTTACACCACGTTACACCACCACGTTACACCACGTTACACCACGTTACACCACGTTACACCACGTTACACCACCACGTTACACCACCACATTACACCACGTTACACCACCACATTACACCACGTTACACCACCACGTTACACCACCACATTACACCACGTTACACCACGTTACACCACCACGTTACACCACCACATTACACCACGTTACACCACCACGTTACACCACGTTACACCACCACGTTACACCACGTTACACCACAGAGCACCACGTTACACCACCACCACGTTACACCACCACGTTACACCACCACGTTACACCACCACGTTACACCACCACGTTACACCACAGAGCACCACGTTACACCACCACGTTACACCACCACGTTACACCACAGTACACCACCACGTTACACCACCACGTTACACCACAGAGCACCACGTTACACCACCACGTTACACCACCACGTTACACCACCACGTTACACCACAGTACACCACGTTACACCACCACGTTACACCACCACGTTACACCACCACGTTACACCACAGTACACCACGTTACACCACCACGTTACACCACCACGTTACACCACCACGTTACACCACCACGTTACACCACAGTACACCACGTTACACCACCACGTTACACCACCACGTTACACCACCACGTTACACCACGTTACACCACGTTACACCACCACGTTACACCACGTTACACCACCACGTTACACCACCACGTTACACCACCACGTTACACCACCACGTTACACCACGTTACACCACCACGTTACACCACCACGTTACACCACCACGTTACACCACCACGTTACACCCGTTACACCACGTTACACCACGTTACACCACCACGTTACACCACCACGTTACACCACGTTACACCACGTTACACCACCACGTTACACCACCACGTTACACCACGTTACACCACCACGTTACACCACCACGTTACACCACGTTACACCACGTTACACCACCACGTTACACCACCACGTTACACCACGTTACACCACCACGTTACACCACCACGTTACACCACGTTACACCACGTTACACCACCACGTTACACCACCACGTTACACCACCACGTTACACCACGTTACACCACCACGTTACACCACCACGTTACACCACCACGTTACACCACCACGTTACACCACCACCACGTTACACCACCACGTTACACCACCACGTTACACCACCACGTTACACCACCACCACGTTACACCACGTTACACCACCACGTTACACCACGTTACACCACGTTACACCACCACGTTACACCACGTTACACCACCACGTTACACCACCACGTTACACCACCACGTTACACCACGTTACACCACGTTACACCACCACGTTACACCACCACGTTACACCACCACGTTACACCACGTTACACCACCACGTTACACCACCACGTTACACCACCACGTTACACCACAGTACACCACCACCAGAGTGAGACAGAGTGAGACAGCGAGAGACAGAGACAGAGTGAGACAGGGTGAGACAGCGAGAGACAGAGTGAGACAGAGACAGAGTGAGACAGGGTGAGACAGCGAGAGACAGACAGAGACAGAGTGAGACAGACAGAGACAGAGTGAGACAGATTGAGACAGCGAGAGACAGACAGAGACAGAGTGAGACAGACAGAGACAGAGTGAGACAGACAGAGACAGAGTGAGACAGAGTGAGACAGGGTGAGACAGCGAGAGACAGAGTGAGACAGAGACAGAGTGAGACAGGGTGAGACAGCGAGAGACAGAGTGAGACAGATACAGAGTGAGACAGACAGAGACAGAGTGAGAGAGACATAGACAGGGTGAGACAGAGTGAGAGAGAGTGAGACAGACAGATACAGAGTGAGACAGAGTGAGAGAGAGTGAGACAGACAGAGACAGAGTGAGACCTACTGGTGAAGGCGGGGTACATGGGGACGGTGTTGGTGATGAGGGAGGCGTCGTAGGCCGACTCAGCAGACCCCGCCAGCTCTGTGGACACATTCACACGTTCACACACATCACCCCGTCACACACATCACCCCGTCACACACATCACCACGTCACACACATCACCACGTCACACACATCACCACGTCACACACATCACCACGTCACACACATCACCACGTCACACACATCACCACGTCACACACATCACCCCGTCACCCCGTCACACACATCACCCCGTCACACACATCACCACGTCACACACATCACCACGTCACACACATCACCACGTCACACACATCACAACGTCACACACATCACCACGTCACACACATCACCACGTCACACACATCACAACGTCACACACATCACCACGTCACACACATCACCACGTCACACACATCACCACGTCACACACATCACCACGTCACACACATCACCACGTCACACACATCACCCCGTCACCCCGTCACACACATCACCCCGTCACACACATCACCACGTCACACACATCACCACGTCACACACATCACCACGTCACACACATCACAACGTCACACACATCACCACGTCACACACATCACCACGTCACACACATCACCACGTCACACACATCACCACGTCACACACATCACCCCGTCACACACATCACACACATCACCACGTCACACACATCACCACGTCACACACATCACCACGTCACACACATCACCACGTCACACACATCACCACGTCACACACATCACCCCGTCATATAGAGGGTCTGGAGGAGGTCTGGAGGAGGTCTGGGGGGTCTGGAGGAGGTCTGGAGGAGGTCTGGAGGAGGTCTGGGGGGTCTGGAGGAGGTCTGGAGGAGGTCTGGAGGAGGTCTGGGGGGTCTGGAGGAGGTCTGGGGGGTCTGGAGGAGGTCTGGGGGGTCTGGGGGGGGTCTGGGTGGTGGGGGGGGGGTAGGGGGGTCTGGGTGGGGGGTCTGGGGGTAGGGGGGTAGGGGGGGGGGGGGGGGGTAGGGGGTGGGTCTGGGTGGTGGTGGGGGGGTCTGGGTGGTGGTGGGGGGGGTCTGGGCGGTAGGGGGGTCTGGGTGGTGGTGGTGGGGGGGGGGGTCTGGGTGGTAGGGGGGTCTGGGGGGGGGGTAGGGGGGGTCTGGGTGGTGCGGGGGGGGTCTGGGTGGTGGGGGGGTCTGGGGGGGGGGTAGGGGGGGTCTGGGTGGTGGGGGGGGGGGGTCTGGGCGGTGGGGGGGTCTGGGTGGTGGTGGGGGGGTCTGGGCGGTAGGGGGGGTCTGGGTGGTGGTGGGGGGGTCTGGGGGGGGGGGTCTCACCGGGGGGGAAGAGGAACCCGGCTGCGGTCTCGGGGGTCTGGCTGTAGAGGGTGCAGCTCTGGCTCTGCTCCGGCGGAACCCGAGGGTCTGGACGGACACAGCCCCCCCCGGACCCCCGGGGGAGGGGGGTGACGTCCTGCACACACACACACACACACACGCACACACACGCACACACACACACACACACACACACACACACACACACACACACACGCACACACACACACACACACACACACACACACATTGAACACAAACACACAGGTGAATGGGTGAGGGCCTCACCTGTGGTAGTACAGGGAGGGGGCGGGGCCTCACCTGGGGCAGCAGGGGGAGGGGGCGGGGCCTCACCTGTGGTAGTACAGTGAGGGGGCGGGGCCTCACCTGGGGCAGCAGGGGGAGGGGGCGGGGCCTCACCTGGGGCAGCAGGGGGAGGGGGCGGGGCCTCACCTGTGGTAGTACAGTGAGGGGGCGGGGCCTCACCTGTGGCAGCAGGGGGAGGGGGCGGGGCCTCACCTGGGGCAGCAGGGGGAGGGGGCGGGGCCTCACCTGTGGTAGTACAGTGAGGGGGCGGGGCCTCACCTGTG
>NW_028180267.1:0-16906 GCF_964030765.1 Micromesistius poutassou | reverse complement strand
CTTCTTTTGCAAGTGATCATCCCCCCAGTGAGCTTTACACTCTAGAAACGTACCCTTCTCGTGGCGATGGGAACACTCTTAACCCGGGCGCGTGTTTGTTTACGGAAGAGAGGGGGCTGACATCACAGAGCAACCCCACAGCCAATCGGAAGGTTCCCGTATTCTGCCGCAACTAATAGTCCTGTAATCTTGGCCTGTTTTTGTTTTTCTGCTGCTGCGGTTTGATACCGTGGTGTATGGGTAGTTGTTGGCGGGAGAGAGAGATAGAATGACTGGCAGATCAGGATGGGAATCTGTATTTACTTTATCGTGGTAAGATTACCACGCAAAATGAATTTTTCATAAAGTCTGGTGCATCACATAAATATTAAAGTAAAGAAACATAGATATAAAATAGAGAGACAAAAAGTACACACAAGTACTGTAGGATACGCTGATAGATAAGGCTACACTGAGAGCTGTGTCGCCGGAGCACCCCCCGAATATATAACAAAGGATGACAAAACTGTATTAGAGGCAAGTCAAGGTGTCATGGAGATAAATTAAAATGAATCAATAGCAAGCAGCAGAGCAACAGATGCTTGCTTTTCCCCCCACTCCCCTTTAACCATATGACAGGTTGCCTAGTGAAGGGGAGAATGGAGAATTTGTTTTTGATCAGCCTCTGACCTCGTGGCTGCTGAAGCCATCCATCATTTCACTTTCACCTGCTGTTTCAGCGTGTGCACTTTGATTTACAATTTGAGTTACAATCTGGGACAGAGTAACAAATAAAGTGTGTGTATTCCTTAGCCGCGAGGGCTCAACGTACGTCAGAGTGAATCGGTCTCGGGGCGGAGCGTTGGAAAGCATCCACTGTGTCTGGGGCAGGGCCCATAGGCGAGACTTTAGGCTGCTTACTGGCATCGCTGCCCTGATAAGAGGCAGGGGAACTTTGGGGAATGCATGCAGGTATGATTGGAAGGTTTGACACGTTTTTGGAGTGCACACAATAAGAGTCCGGGGAGATGTTTGGCAAGCTGGGCAGACGCTGCTTAATTAAAATACAGACGTGTTCATCACGCTGCTGGCTGTGATCCAGTTCACTTTAATGAAGGAAAAAGATCATAGCTAGACTTGAATACTGTCAGTTTGCAGATGTAGTTTGCTAGTGTAATGCTAGTTCCACTGCTGTTTTGGTGCGTCTCCCTAACAGCCACTTGCTAGCGCTGTGTAAAATGTTCCCTTTTTCCCTTTTTATTTTTGGCAGAAAAAACAAGGGCATACTTCAGGAATTGAATAGATAAATGAAAGAGAACTATGTCTCTTCTTGAAGATGCCATTGTTTCGCTTTATTCCTCAAATGACATCGGAGGAGTATAATTAACGAAGAAAGGGTAACCAACGGCTGCGTCTCAGTTCAGGGGCTGCATCCTTCGAAGGACGCATTTGATGACCGATTACGTCACAGCGGCGCGTCAAGGCTGTCCCATTTCGAAGCTCCTTCAAATGCGGCCGAGATATGGATCCTTCGCGGCCAAACGTATCCCAAGATTCATTGCGCGTTCGTTGGATATTTTTCAGAAATGGCGCGGAGAGAGCGGAAGTGGCATCTGCAGCGAAATACATATTTAATGACAAAAACTATGTAAAACCATTTTTTTTATATATAAAAGTAAGGTTGTGACCATTTTAAATATGTAACTTTATTGTCAAAGTTCAATTACATTAACGCTAGCCATATAACGTTAAACTAATTAACGTTAAGCCCACGTCCTCTCTTCCTCTTCACCCGCCGGCTCCGGCGGTGAATCTTCTCCCACTCCTCCAATAAAGGATTAAACATAACAAATAAAATTATGATGTCTGGCTCCATATTTCTCCTCCGCTGTCCGGTTTGAACCGCAGCTGTCAGGTTTGCTAGGCGACAGGAGCGGAGCATGGTCACACAAGGTAAAGGGTGTTAACGGCTTGTTGCGTAATCCGGAAATGCTCCGTAGGCCAGACCGTCTCATTTAACAACGCTTGTTCGGCCTTCGGTGTGGCCTTCACGGTCTACGCAGGCCACACCTTCATAGGCCGCGTTTTTCGAAGGATGCAGCCCCTGAATTGAGACACAGCCAATATATTGTTTGTGGAGATATTGACTCTCTAGGTTCTAATATGCAATATGATAGATGCAATATGTTCAAAACTCCGCTGCCCGACTGCTCACCCACACCCCCTCCAGAGAACACATCACGCCCATCCTCTGTCAACTTCACTGGCTTCCCGTAAAACAATGTATACATTTCAAGATCCTCCTCACCACCTACAAAGCCCTACAAACAACCTTGCCCCTTCATACCTGACAGTTCTCCTCCATCGCCCCAGTCACCCCCCCACCGAACACGCTCCACTGACGGCAACGCCCTCACCCCCATCACCAGGACCAAATACCGCACCATAGGGGACAGAGCCTTTGCCATCGCCGCCCCTACCCTCTGGAACTCCATCCCCCCGGCCAATCCGTAACTCTGATTCACTGCCGTCTTTCAAAAGTCATCTCAAAACCCATCTCTTCAACATCACTTACAACACCTGACGAATCATTTTCCACCCTCTCTCTTTCTTATTTTCCTATCTACTCTCTCTGTATTGTTGTTTTTGAGTATCTGTGTCTGTATGCATGTATGTATTGTCCGTTTGTATCCTTTTTGTTTTGTGTTTTTGTAAAGCGTCTTTGGGTACCTAGAAAAGCGCTATATAAAACCTATGTATTATTATTATTATAATAGAAACACATCAAACATCAAATATGTTCAATCATCAAGTTCCAACTATCTAATTCTATGAGGTGTATCCCACCTTATTCATGTATATCCAATGAGTGTTTACAATTAGATCGATTCAGTACCATAGCATTGAATCTGCACGATTCAAATGATCTGAAACAAGGCTACATTCTTTATTACATCCTGTGCTGAAAATATGAATGGGTTTTAAGTGTGTGGCCATGTCCCTATGGCCGTTTCTTTGACACAAGTAGAGCACATGCTGGATATATATCCGGCCCTTCACTGCTGAGCCAAGCAGCGTAAAGTCTAACCTCTCAATTAGTGTCTCTCTTTCAAATACAGCACCAATGGGACAGCTTTACACCCTCCCCCCCCGCCCCCGGCCAGACCAATGAGCAATAAAGCTCAGGCTGGAATTAAACCAGTGGACCAAGTAACACGGAAACTCTGTCCTCCTCTTGCTCTCAGGAGGAGGACAGACAGACAGATATTTTGGTGTTCTGAGAGCAAAAGGATCAAAGTAGTGAGGGGTCTCGTCCAACTTGGTGAATACAAAAATACAGGTCATTAAAGGGCCAATTAGGGGAGAGGCATCATGCTCAGAGTTGCCTTGAAGGAAGGCTATGCACATTGGGCATCAAACTCAGAACCCACTGCTTGGTTTAAAGGTCAATACCGGTCCAGGGGATCAAACCATCGTAACCTTTTCTGCTGGCTTTCACTAAGACGTCTGTGGATGATATCATTGTAACAAAATGGTCGCCGATTCTTCCAAAGAACATTTAGTGTGAAGCGTTGTTTAGTGTAGCCAAGAGGGTTTGATCATAGGGATGGGCTATGTCCCCTATCACGAAAACATCACGATGGACGATGACATCGTCGTTGTGGGGGTGTGTGTATTTAACATACACACACTAAAACAAATATTTTAGTTTTTAAATAAATATTTGGAAACGAAAATTCATGTTTTCCCCAGTGTGCCTCTCTGGTATTGCAGGATCGCACTCTGTACAACCCACACAGTAAAAGAGTGACCGGTCACGGTCACGTAGGCCTCCGTAGTCAACGCTGTCCAAGCATCGGTGGTGATGGCAACTTTCTCCGCTAAGGACAGGAGGGAGGCTGCTGCTTCGCTGTCGTTTTCTCCAGCCGCACATCATAGTCATAGTTTGGCGACATGGCACGGTGTAATCTGGCTCGAGAAATGCGATCAGATCGCCGAAGACTAACGCGTCACGTCTCTGGCACAGGCTACCGTATTTAAAATAGCATGCATAAGCATTAGTTATATTCTCTATTTAATTTACAGAGCAATCCCTGCAAAGTTTTTAGGTTAACCATAGAAGAGGATTAGTGTGTGTCTGAGGGGGGGGGGGGGGGGCACCATCACACTCTCCATCATGATGTTGGTCAGCCATCATGATGGATCCATCGTCCATCGCCACAACCCTATTTGATCAGCCATGCCGGTCCCAGTCCTTTACTGTGCTTCTTTTTAAAGCACAGTAAGTACAGCGTATGTCACACAATCATTTCACTGCATATTGATGATGTGAAATGAATGTGTATGTACGTGTGTGTGACAAATAAAAACCTTTGATTCTTGAATCTTTAAGCCCGTATGTGAGAACAGTAGCATTGAGATGGTGTGGCGTCACGTTATTAGACAGAAACAGACGGGGTCAATGTGTACTACCAATGGGTGCCTTGCTTCAGATCAGATGCTAAGTGGCTCCATTGATCGCAGAACTTCCCTCAGGTCGGTTTTATTGAGCAGGGAGGAGATCTCGTTGGTTCATCTTCTCACCGTTGTTGCACCTCACTGGCACCGGGAGTCTCTTTACCAGTTTTGCAATTAAGAAGGAGTAGCTTCAACGGTCGCCACAGCCAAACGGGATGCGTTTGTATAAAGTATATTATCAATTTCTACCAATCAATGGAACTGTTATCTTGTCATAGCACAGACGCAATAAATTGATAAAGTTTCCCTGTGTGGAAATGCTGGGCTGCTATTCTGGACAAGAAAAATGTGATTGTCCATTACTGGAAGCACGGATGAGGCTCGTTGATTGCTGACGGCCGGCGTGTGCGTCAATGGCTTCGGCGAAAGCCAACCTTCCATCTTATTGCCGTCGACCATGCCGTCGATAAAGACCTCCTGTATTTGTGGCAAACACAATCGGAGCCTGTGTGATTGCCGTCGCAGTGCTGCTTGTTATTGATAGATAAACAGCCGCACAAATTGGCCGACTGCATGGTGATTATAACGAGCCCCGGTGCGATAAGGATCCCCATGCCTCGCGTACGCACACTTTGTGTGAACCCCGGTTTGTACAAAGAAAGAAAAAAATGAGGGAAGAATCACGGCTCTGCTGTTGCTGTTAAGTGGTCCTGTCGAGTTTGAGTGGGAGGGGGGGGGCGGGGGGCATCCTAATGACTGCAGAGACGACTGACAGTTGAGGTGGATGTTTACCCTCATGCCGCCTTGTTACGATGAGGCCTTTGGTTCAAGCGTTTATTTCCACGCCAGCCAGCGTCGACGGCGGTGCTCACGCGGCACAGCTGCCAGCGAGAGGCATTGACAGTCCACCACGCTTTGTTTTTACCCAGGCTGGTGGTCGGTGCCCAGTTCATAGGTGTAAAAGAGATGGGACGTGGATGGATGTAGCATCATCTCTGAGGGAGAGAGAGAGAGAGAGAGAGAGAGAGAGAGAGAGAGAGAGAGAGAGATGGGAGAGAGAGAGAGAGAGAGAGAGAGAGAGAGAGAGAGAGAGAGAGAGAGAAGAGAGAGAGAGAGAGAGAGAGAGAGAGAGAGGAGAGAGAGAGAGAGAGAGAGAGAGAGAGAGAGAGAGAGAGAGGGAAAGAGATGGGAGAGAGATGGGAGAGAGATGGGAGAGAGAGAGAGGGAAAGAGACGGGAGAGAGAGAGGGAAGGAGACGGGGGAGAGAGAGAGAGAGTCAAAAACAAAGGGACAACACTCCGCACAGGACCAGCTGCAGAGCTAAATGAGGGCCATTCATCATTGTAAACTGATTTAAGGCGCTGAATGCATATGCTGACGCAGTTGATCAGCCGATTAGCTTTATAATGTCCAGAAAACAACCAGCACCCTTTTTTCCCCTCCAATGAACCTACTGTCTCGTAATGGATTTATTTACAGCGAATCATTTGAAGAATCGCTTTAATGCCACAAACGGATGGTTCTATTATGACGTATCATTCAGCATATAATGGAGCCTGTAGAGACTGATAAAAAGACCGGTTTTGATCAGCCAGCCATTCGTTCTTTGTCTGGGGGGGGTAATCACAACAACAACATTATAATTAATATCCTTATCCATGATGCGTTGCTGCGTTTGCCCTGCACTGTAATCACTCCGGCTTGCAGGAAGTGGCTGGTCTTTTTCACAATCTGTTTAAAGGTTTGGTTTTCGGGTTTGAGGCCTCGGACCAAAGACCTTACAAGGGGGGGGAGCCCTGCTATTCCAGCTCCATATATAGTCAGGCAGCTTGGACGAACGACCACAGTGCCTGGGCAGACTGGCTGTCTGGCACTGCGCTGGGTGTGGCCCTGCCTGCAAGCAGCGCCGTCAGCAGCCGACGGTCGGTTATGAAGGGAACGGGGGAAAGGAAGGAGGGCGAGGAGCGAAGAGCTGTGAGAGCCGGTGCACTCTCTCTCTCTTGTGTAAACCTTCGCCGTTGTTTATCTCGCGCCCAGCCTCGGAGCGGTTAAGAAGTCCTGTCCAAACAAAGGAATGTAAATCCTTTATTCAACCGCATCAATGAGACACACACACGCACACACACACGCACATGCACACACACACGCACACACATGCACACACACACACACACACACACACACACACGCACACACATGCACACACACATGCACACACACACACACACACACACACACACACACACACACACACACACACACACACACACGCAAATGTCTAGACATTAGGACGGATTAATCTGTTTCTGTGGAAAAGATAAAACAGTGTTGAGATCACACTAATGTATCGTCTGATGCCCGCCCATTGTTTATTGGTTAACTACTTAGCTACCTGCCAAGATTGTGTGGCTTTCCACTACAACAAAGTACACACTGCTAGTGAACGGAAAGTACACTGGTGTGTCATAGATACCCTCATAGATCCCACCTCAGTTAAGCTGGATTCCAGCTGACAGCTGTATTTGAGAGCGAGAGAGAGAGAGGGAGAGAGGGTGAGCGAGAGAGAGGGGGGGAGTGAGGGAGAGGGAGAGAGGGATGGAGGGAAGAGAGTGGGAGAGAGAGAAAGAGAGGGAGCAAGAGCGAGTGAGAGGGGGAGGGATGGAGGGAAGAGAGGGAGAGAAAGAGAGGGAGAGAGAGAGGGAGAGAGAACGAGAGAGGGGGAGGGATGGAGGGAAGAGGGGGAGAGAGAGAGTGAGCAAACATGGGGCACAGCATCCCTGGAAACACATGGCACTGTTACTGGGTGTTCATATGCCTATACACTGGTACAGTAAGTCGTACACATCCTCTTTAGCTCTTATCTTATTCATCTGTCTCGCGCAGACACTGAATTCTGAATCTCACATTTTCATCGACATATCTAGGTGACTCAAGCACAGACATCAACACCTAGCACACATGTTTGCTGTGCACGCACGCACACACACACACACACACACACACACCAATCTACCCACACGCCAGCTGTTCAGTCACAAGAGACTTTCATCAGAGAGAGAGAGAGAGAGAGAGAGAGAGAGAGAGAGCGAGAGAGAGAGAGAGAAAGTGTCCGACACAGGGGAAAGAGATGGAGAAATTGGGACGATGCAGAAAGAGAATCAAGTTGGCTCCAGTAAGTACCTCCCTGCAGCCGGGGGCCTTCTGAATGTGAACGTTGACAGAACTTTGCTGAACTTAAACTAAAACACTGTCCTTTCAGCACTCTTTAAACCAAGTTTGAAAAAAATCACTTGAATCCCGACAGAAAGTTGTTAGCATAGGTTTAATATATACTAATGTAAGTTGAATAAGTATTGGTTTCTTTTTACCCCCTGTGTTGGACAGAGGGCTTTAACTAAAAGAACTCTGAATCTTTTTTGGCCTTTTAATCTTGAAGTTGAAAAGTAGAAGTATAAAAGGTATACTATATTGGAAACATTGAGGTAAGGAAAGAGACACACTTTCTTGGGCTTGTACATTATAAAAACATTTGAAATGATGCAATCAATGATGCAAACAAGCGTGTGTCAACATTATTCATCAAAATTTGTAAACCCAAACATTTGACTCCTGAGTGTAAATATTTGGCTATTGGCCCCCTGTCCAGCTAGTTAGCTAGCCCTGCATGTCTGGGGCCACTTCAGGAGTGTTCATGGATCTTTGCGTCAATGTAGGAGATAAAGATAGGGTGTAAAAATGTGAAAACAAATGTCTCTTTTCTGTGTGTGTGTGTGTGTGTGTGTGTGTGTGTGTGTGTGTGTGTGTGTGTGTGTGTGTGTGTGTGTGTGTGTGTGTGTGTGTGTGTGTGTGTGTGTGTGTGTGTGTGTGTGTGTGGACTGAAAATGTTATTTTCCACTCACACTTGACATCCGAAGGTGCATAGGAGGGTAGGGTATTATCTATTCATTGGCTCCACGGAGCCAAATAAATGTCTAAATGTGAATCACCTGACAGAAATCACTCAATCTATTCCTGAATCATTTGTTTGACTCTCCTCACACATCCATCATAAGTTTGCCTGTCCTCATTTTTTTCCCTTCGCTTCCTCAGTTTCTCTTTATAGGGGGCCATCATTTCACACACACTGACACACAAACTCACACACCCACACCCCTTTGATGCTATTTCAATGTGCTCATTTGATCACAAGCTACTTTCTCGACTTTTTCCTGGCCTGTTTCCTCTTAGTAACTTAAAGGGGTAGTTCCGGATTTCGGACATCGGACCTAATTTCCAAGTGAGCCAGTGTGTTATTTTTTCATTGGAGACCGTTTTCAACACGTCTCATTCAGTCCTTCTAGTTGCAGAAATCGCTGGTTCTAGGCTAGCGCAACTCGACGGGGATCTGCTGGCCTGCCAATAAAAACAGTTTTACCCACGCAGTACACCCGAGGCAAATCAATTATAACACCAGACTATCGATGTTAATGTCTGTGTTGATAAAATAATGTTAGAAATAAAACTATCCTTGTCCTTCGCAATGATCGCATTCATCCTTGGCAATGATCGCATTACATTTTGAGGGACTACTTTCTCAGCAGTGGCGGAATTTCACTTTGCTCCGGTGTAGCAACCAATTCACTACAGCAGAATGTAAAGCCTGCTTCCAACTATAGGGATTATAAACTAAATGCAATGCGATGCAAGGGTAGTTTTATTTCTAACATTATTCTATCAACACAGACATTTACATCGATAGTCTGGCATTATAATTTATTTGCCTCGGGTGTACTGTGGAGTGGGTAAGACAGTTTTTTTGGCAGGCTAGCAGAATCCCGTCGACTTGCGCTAGCCTAGCACCAGCGATAGAAGGACGAATGAAAAGTGTTGAAAATGATCTCCAATGATAAATAACACACTGGCTCACTTGGAAATTAGATCTGATGTCCAAAATCCCGAACCACCCCTTTAAACGGTGAAAAAGAAAAAACTGAAAAGGCTTGACTTTTAAAAAGGTTGAAAGAAGGAGCTTGGATGTTTTTTCGTACCAGATTAGCACAACGCCTGACAGCCACAAGATCAGTTCCAATGGGGTCTCTCAGAGGACCCCAGTGGCCCAGTCCCTCACTGTCCCCCAGCCCCGGCCTCACGTCGCACACTGCCAGCCAGGAAGGCCTGAGGGGACGGGCTCCTGGGGCCCTGAGGGGTAGGGGAGACTGGCGAGCACTAGCATCCCGAAAGGGAACCATAGAGACTTAAAAACCTCAACCCTTTGTCTTTCTACCATTTCTTTCCTATCCCATTTCGTGGCACATTCGCAGGGCACCTCAGCCCACAGCAGCCCACGGCCGTCATCCAGGGGCCATTCCCCCCCGACAACAGCTGGGGCATTGTGGCCAGGGTCTCTCCGCTATGCCTCTGATCTCCCTCCCCCCCCCCCCTGTGATCCCACATTCGTGCTCACAAGAGGCCAGCCCGTTTGACCGGGAATGGTCCGTAACATTCCATGTCTGTTGGTAATCTCCAGGCACTCCGTGATTCACCGCACGCAACCCGCGCTGCTCCACACGGGCTCCGGGTGTCTGTGCCGACCCAGAAGTACCCAGCAGAACCCACCGGCACGCACACATCAACCCTGTGGCCCCGACGCCACCCGACAGGCCAACCCCTGTGTCAGAAGAGGGCGGGCCCCTCCTCTGTTTTCTGCTGCCCTGCTCCCTCCCTCCCAGCGTTCCACCCTCTTCCCACAACTCGCCCGTCTTCTTCTCAGTTTCAACCACGTCGTCGCCATCTTTTTGACACCGCCTGGCCCCCCACCCGCTCCCCAGTCTGTCGGACAGCACCTAGACCCCCACCCGCTCCAAAAGCAGGTCTGTCTGACACCGCCAGGCCCCCACCCACTCCCCAGAGTGGGTCTGTCTGACACCGCCCAGGCCCCCACCCACTCCCCAGAGTGGGTCTGTCTGACACCACCAGGCCCCCCACCCACTCCCCAGAGTGGGTCTGTCTGACACCACCCAGGCCCCCACCCACTCCCCAGAAGTAGGGCTGGGCGATATGGACCAAAAGTCATATCTCGATATTTTCAAGCAGAATGTCGATGTAAGATATATATCGATATTTGTCGACGCAATAACGTAGTTGTCGTTGCCGCCCTCCAACTCGTCATTCTACATTGAGGGTGCCGCTGTGATTTCATTTCCCGCCTGCCTGCGTCGCTGTGCTTGCCGAGTGCAAACTCAATCCTAAATTTGGGCGTAGGCCAGGGTAGCTAAACATTTTAAAATTAGTCAGTCAAAAACAGTTGGCGCAAGATGTGGCAAATGCATTTGACGGACATGTTTCACACTGAAGGGGATTTAAAAAAGTGACATGAGTGGAAGAGCGGGGCCGGGGCAGAGTGTGTGTGAGCCAGAGGCAGAGCGGGACGGAGGGAGATAAGCAGAGCAGAGTCCTGCACGGGTCCTATTTTGCAAACCCGCACCCACCCGTACCCGCAATACTTAAAACCGCATCCGACCAGTGTTCCGACAGTGGCACGAATTACATTGCACACCCGACCCTCTATAAATTGATACCGATGCCTGTCCTGCACCCTAAGGGTGTGGGTCAGGCGGCTAATAAAATTAGACACATTAGGAGGAACGCTGGGGAATTGCAATTGCATCTGGTGTTTTTTTCAGATTGCTGTGCAAAAAAAGCACACACTGTGGACGGTTTTAGTTGACTCCTCCACTCCTGAATATCACACACCAAATCACAACCACACCAAAAGAGTCATCTTTAGGTGTTTTGTAATCAATGTAAGCAGCATCTTCCTCCCGATACTGCGAGCCTCACCACTGGAATCCTCTACGTCCAACAGTGCACTCTGCTGACACTCAAGCTCACTTGTCAGCCGGGGGCCTGGGGCACTGCTCAGGCACTGCTCTCATCGTTTTGAAATGCAGGCATATGTTGTAGATGTGTCACTAATAATGATTTTTGATGATTATTTGCACGTGAGTCCTTGAAGATTGCAATCGCAAAAAAACCCGCAACCGACCCGACCCGCACCCGTGTCCGACACTACATTATTTTTCACCCGTTTCATCCAAATTGTATGGGGCTGAGTGAGGAAATAGCAGCCGGCAGGCACGGCTTGGAACAGCTTTTTTTGGAGCAAATGCGCTGTAATTTCAATGCAAATGAACTATATCGATGTTGACGCTAGCGTCTCCTTCCATATCTCGTTTGAAAAAATATTGATATATTTCAAATATTGATATACCGCCCAGCCCTACCCAGACGTCTGTCTTGACACCACCTGGCCCCCCACCCACTCCCCAGACCACCTGGTCTGTCACCGCCGGGCCTCCACCCAAGCAAGTCTCTGACCAGGCCTGGCCCCCACCATCTCCGCAACCAGGTCTGTCTTACACCACCTAGACCCCGACCCAGCCTTGCGGGTCGTGCTGGGCCGTGGCCCGCCTGGTTCCTGGGCCGTTTGTCTCTTGACACAGATGTTTCCTCTCACTCTGCTTGTGTTTTCCTTGCAAACAGGGCTAATCCCTCAGGCAGCTCCTTCTCCTTGGCCCAGGCTCTCTTGACCAGACTCTCGCCATTTTCTGCCGTTTCATTTGATTTGATTCCACTTGGAATTCAGTTGCAATCCCACTCTGACTAAGGGCGGTGTGTTTCTTGGGAAAACAGGAAATCTCACGTCTTTTTTCTTGTGTTTTCACCAGCCGGGTTTAATGAAGTTGAAGTCTCGGGCTTAGGTTTCAGGATCAATGTTTCAGGGCTTTGCATGACATGGCGAGATTGAGTTTGAAAAAAATGTAAATAACGATTTTACTGCTGTAGGCACAGTTTTAAGATGTCTTTAAAGTTGATCTTTAAGATCATGGCACCGAGATTTGGACTAAGATATTAATCAGCCCATATTGACTTTCCTCTGGCATTCCAAGCCCACGAATAACATTGGCAATGGACCGACAAAGTCCATTGGTTTTCAGCAATGCCAGAAGAGGAAGATTTAGGAGTTTAAACAATTACCTTAATTGTACTAAATGCTTGCAAAAATATCTCTCGTGGTGATTCATCTACCACGTTGAATACAAAACAGCCAATAAACTGACAAAAAGATATACACAATAACACATCTAACAGATAAAATATAACCTCGCAACGTAACAGTTTATGATTCATCAATATGCCGGCAAACAGCCATTAATTGCTGGCAAGTACTTGTGTAACACTGCATCCATAATTAAGCATCTTTTTTTAAGGAAGTTTTAAAGGGCTTGTGAGCCAATCCTGCTGTGTGAGTTTTCAACAAATGTTTTCAATGTTTTTCAGGTTACAGGCCTTTCATTTTGATGTTCTTGAGCAATTTACCATCTATTCTTTCCAAGTGAAGTAAGCCAAATATTTACATTTACACACATCTTTTGTAAGGGTGTGTGTGGTTTGATTAAATCACATTTCAGACAACAAAGGCAATGAAGACATGTTTATTTAGCAAACTCTCATTTCCCAAAAAATATTAATAACCCTTTCGGTGCAAAATGTTTTTTCACACATGTTTGTGACGTACACTTTGGACAATCATGAGCCAATGTTAAGGGTTTTAGAGAACCCAGTGTCGTTTAAGTATTACCTTTCCTATTTTCCTTATATTTCCTATACATTGCCATTCTATACATGGTGTGTTGCTCCAGTAGACAAGCATAGAACATTTGAATATTCTCTTTCCTCGTTTTTGAAATTAAACTCCTTCTGTATTTGGTAAACAGTTATGTCAAGAAGGGGAAAGCAACATAGAAAATGAGTTGTTACAACATGATAAAACATGTCTTTACGCTGTTAAATATCCAAAGTGGAATCAAATGATACATCCAGGACAAGTGAAAACTCGATCAGAAAAGCTGTCATATCGGCCCCTTTTGAAGATCCCGGCAAGTCAGTCTAAAAGGCTTCCTAATCCACTTCAAAGAAAACCCTTGCATCTACTGAGCACTGATTCAAACCCGCCGATTTTTGATCCACTGAATTACTCGTGGTAGTCAGACTTGAAACGTTTCTGTATTTTGTTCCTGAAATACAAAGAATGCCATGTCATAATAAACTAAAGCCCTTGTCCTCTGTCATTATTCTCATTATCATGTGAGAGAATCACAAACAAGGACTGGCAATTTGGCCAAATTTGTAGGCCTTGTGTGTGCAGTTGCCCCTTTTTGATTTACCAGAAGGCAAGCCTGTGTTTTCATTAGAGATGCTGTGTGGCAAAGTTCATTTTCAGTTCATCTTCACCCATGAACGACCAGCATGGGCCCGCCGAGTTTTCAGTATGCGACTTAGGTGGCTGCCACCCCCCCCCCCCCCGTGGTGACTTTGACCGGGCTCCTCCAGGCAAGAACACAGTGTGGTGTTGGAAAAACTGTTTATCTTTGTGCATAAAAGTTTGCAGACAATGATACATGACCTGGTGCTGTGATCCTGGATAGCAAAACATGGGATTTCCAAATCCGGATCAATTTGATCCAGATTGTATTTTTTTTTAAAACTGGGCCCAGGAGATCTCTCCCTGACTGTGGCTGTTTCCCAATGTGAAGGAAGCATGCTCAACGACCGCCCTTTTAAGGACACTACGTCATAGAATGCCGACAAGCACTGTTCCAATGTTGAGAATACTCGGAAATTCGCACCCTTTTCGTGTCCTTTTTTTTTTTGAGAATTCCGAGATTTTTCAAGGATGCATAGCTGGATCCTCAACGAGCCAAAATCCCCACAATTCTTTGCGTTCACACGCTTAAAAATTGTGGATGGAAAGCAATACACATTGCTTTACACAAGTGAAGTTATTTGAACGTTTTCAGAAAGATTTTGTGCCGTATTGCTTTTTATAGATGAATCATGTAAATGCAAAAAATCAAGCTTAAAGACTTGTGCGATTTTTTTTCAAACATTTTTGCAATGTAATGATTGAATGAAAATGAATGAATGATGAAATTTTGAATTGATTGATTTGTTTTAATATGTACGTAGCTGGTGTTTAAAGAAACTACTGTCGCCAATAACAATTTCAACAATTAAAATATTACAATATTTACCATTGGAGCAGTATTAAAAAGCGGAAGCGGAAACGCTTCCACACTAGCAAGTCATTCCAAACTCTGAACACTACAAACGCTAGGTAGCACTCTAGCCAGGACTCTAGCCTCATCTCCATAGGACGCGACTCGCAAGGAAGCGTTCTAGCAAGGCTGCAGCCTTGATTACTAAACGTGCAACAGGGGTGCAGCCTTACCCAGCCCCAGAGTCTGATCAAGTTTGGGCAAGGCTGCTTAAACCAGCCATCATCCACACACACACACACACACACTCCACAGTGACCTAGCAGAGTCCAATGTGGTTAAGTGTGGTGGTGGTTTCCACTGCTGGTAATGTTCTTCTCCTCGTTTTGCCAGCATGTGGTGGACTTTATCAGCCACCTTTATCAACCCACCCACTGAACTACTGTTTTTCAAAAGATTATTTTCACAAGAACTACTATTATTACTCTTCTCATTTATTCTTCAATGTAAGCATCACCACAAGGCACAGAAGAGAACGCAGAGAACGAAAACGATGGGGACATAAATATGATGGAAGGATGTTGACGGGTTGGCAGCCTTGGCCCGAGCGAAGAATGGCAGTTTGATGTGCGAGTGTGTAATTAGATATTACAATAATGACTTACCTCGGCTACCGGAGAACAAGCTCCTGCATGGTAATTAGCCCTGATCAGCATTTGAACAGGAACACTGTTGTCTCTGTGTAATGTTGCTCACGCCACCGACACTGTGCATATTAATTAGAGGTCAACGTGACGAACGCACTAGGTATTATCCCCCATAGACGCTGTTCACATAAGCCGCGTACTGCCGTCAATGATAGCATGATAAAGAAGCATCCCTTCTTTGTGTGTGTGTGTGTGTGTGTGTGTGTGTGTGTGTGTGTGTGTGTGTGTGTGTGTGTGTGTGTGTGTGTGTGTGTGTGTGTGTGTGTGTGTGTGTGTGTGTGTGTGTGTGTGTGTGTGCGTGTGTTTGTGTGTGTGGGCACCATTGGTCAAACTGTTTCGCATTTGCAAGATGTGAAAACAATATGAAACCAGAGAGAGAGAGGCATCAGATAAACAAAGAACTGTGTATTTTGTGTAGAACAAGGTAGAGGATCAAGGCGACAGAAGCTTAAGAAGAAGAGGATTAAGAAGAGGATGAAAGCGGGTGTAAAGGTCAGAGTCAGAGGAATACTGTTAACATCGACTGGACGGATGGGAAACAACAGCAACTAGACAGCAGGAACCCCGGCAGAATCCAATCTGAGTGTGGCACGATAAAGAAGACTATCAGTCAGTGTGTGAAACTGGTTGTGTTTATCTCATAGTGATAGGGATGGTCGCTCATGACCATCACTTCGGTCATAAGTCAACACCTGGCGAGCTAGAGCATTGCAGTCGCCTGCTAGTCTGTCTGTTGAACTCCAAAGGGTCCACAGTGATCAACATATTATGGGCTGTACTTTAGACAGCCCAGCGAATGATAATGTTGGGGGACCACACTTCAAACAGGTTGGGAAGGGAACCTGTTACAGAGGCTCCGCTAAAGACCACACCCCCTTGGGCCATGTGCACTGCTCACCGAGACAGAAGCCGTTTCTCAATACCAAGTACGCGGACTACGTTCTCGCGGACTTGGAAGTACGTACTTGGCAAGTCCGGACTTCGAAGTACAGACTTCCGAGAACGCGAGTACGCACCTGCAATTGGAACAGCAGCGGACTGGATGACGTCACCACCTTAGCTCTGTTAACTGCTTTACGGCCTCAAACTACTGAACAATATAAACTAATTATATAAAACTAAACCCCAGCCTCTTTCATTTTAAAATAGTATGTTAATATTTTGAATGAATATAAATGAAAAGATATGCTTGTCGTGTGTATTTATATACACACAACCTTTTTATCTGTAGGGTACAGATGCGCGTGCCTAACTGCCTATGTAGTTGGAGAGTAGGCTATTATAACGAATAATAATGAATGAGCGAGAAATTACACAGATTAGAATAGAAAAACACAACATTACAACACACACACACACACACACACACACACACACACACACACACACACACACACACACGATCGGATGGATCCGACCGGGATTTTCGTTGCCATTGCGATGGGTTTCCTCTATCAGCGACGTATACAATATAAACAAATTAAACTAAATCCCAGCCTCTTTGATTTTAAAATATTATGTCAATATTTTGAATGAATAGGCCTACATTTTTGTTATATATGTAAAATGTTCCTATATATAGCCTATTATTATAGCTTGCATATTTTAAAACATGGGAATGCGAAATGCATCCTGGGATATTTAACGGTCCCAAGTCCACACGAGTCCCCTCCGATGCATCGTCGGTAGAACGGCCTCACCGAGAACGCATCGAGAACACTTCCG